>NW_018407163.1:635151-698209 GCF_002113885.1 Mizuhopecten yessoensis | reverse complement strand
CCCCACCCCCCAACATAGGTTGTCATGATTAGAGAGGAGGCATGCAGGTACATGTAGCTATAGGCAGATTTATGGAGATTTTTCTTTGTTTCGCTACTTAAAGTTATAATCACTCCATTATTAGCCTTGACATGTAATGTCTGGCCCTGACAATGATTTGTAAATCTGGTAGGTCCAAATGTTATAGGTTGCCAACACAGGTGTCAAAATGTTATAAATAGGTTGATGATGCATGTCTATAACATGGATATTTTTAAGACCTTTACAAAACTTTCCATCATTTCACAATTCGGTAAAAATTAAGTAACCATTCCGCTGGCTACTATCCAAGACAAAACTGGTGTTTCCAAAACCTTCCCTTCAGCTGTGTACATGTGTGACCTTGTACATGTGTGTGTGACCTTGTACATGTTTGACCTTGAATCAACATTCTATCAGCTTACACGTCAAGAGTTGAACATCAAATACAGCATTGATTAAAAAAATATGGATGGTAAATGCATGTAACAGGTAATGTATGGGAACCCCTTTATTCCGTTACAAACTGTGTTAACCAGACTCAGCACCAGTGTCATCACTCTACAATGTATATATTTATTAATCTTTTGTTAGGATTTGTCATTTTATTCCTGATAGAAATTAAATACCATTCAATATATATTATAGTGGTATCCTATAAAACCCACCAAAGGGATAACCTTCTACCAAGTGTACTGCTGTCTTAGCCAACTGTATGTTTATAGACGAGGAGTGGAGACTGATAACTAGTTTTATTTAAATGTTTAATGTAAAAAAATCACAAATAATGCTGCAAGTTAAAACAATGATGAGCAATGTGGAAATACATGAACTCCTCCTATATAATTACATGTCCAATAATCATATACCATATTGCATGCAAGCCATATATTATCTATTGCAAAAGATTTCATTGTTGTGGTATTTAAAAACTTACCGATTGTGGTGTCTGTCGAGTATTGGCAGATTATCAATCTGATTTTACAACAATGTAAGGTGTACAGTCTACGGACATGTCATCTATACCCCCATCACAACATAAACACTGACATGCTATCAAAATATGCAATTAGGTACAAAATACTGTTCCTTTGTTTATTTCAGAAAAACAAGCCCATTCAATTTCAATCTATTTGCGGTAATACAACAGTATGTCTCTTTAAAAAAAAAAGTCTATTGTGTGGAAACTAGGAGAAATCTAACAACACTGCCACCGTAACGTACCCCGGCATTATAAGCAGTCTGTCCGATATTTACGTTAACTTACCTCCTTTTCTGTGATAAACCTGGTCATCACGACATCACTATCCACGGGAACCACACACTTGCTCATCCTGTACACGTCTTGCTTTGTTAACAACTCCACCGAGAACTGATATGTATCATCGATCGGCGGGAATCCCCACGTGGTGAGCGGTAGTTTTCCACGAGTGGACCTGGTCTATGGACAGATTCTGTTTAATTCAGTTAGGTTGTTTGAATTAAGAAGAGAAACCAAACACTCTTGAATAGGCGAACCGGTAAATATTTGTTTGTTTGGTTGTTCAGATAAGGAAATCATTGGCAAACCAGTGGCGTATCCAGAGACCTTAATTAAGAGGTGATATCTGTACATATACACACCAGTACAATTTGAATTGATGATAGAACTAACAGTGGCGGACACATGGGTGTTGCCCCCTTTTTCCTGTGTCCAAAAATAATCTGGACTTAGGGTTTTGAAGATTTTCCTCTTTTTCATATGGGATTTTCTTCTAATATCAACCATCCCGTGAACTATAATTTTCTATGGCAAGCAGCAGTTTGAATATCTATATATATATATACACATGTATGATACGTATGTAAATAGCATTCTAAGCTACGGTTCTTTCATAAAGCCCCAGATATTGAAAAAAAATCATACTTTGTTTTGTAAACGACTGCTTGGCGTAAGAAAAAAATACTTGTAATATTATGGTTTATTTAGAACTTGGGAGGTATCCATTGTCATTGGTAAGAAAGTTAAGAATTATTAAATATTGGATTAAGTTAAAAAGGACTAGTAATTGTATTTTGCAAGCATGTTATAATGGGGTTTAAACATAAAAAAATATTTATTTAGAATTGGCCTTGGTTACATCAGGGATGTGTAGTGGACACTTCACATCCCTGGTTACATATGGGAAACAGAAATAAATGATGATATGTGTTATAATGTTATTAGAGAAAGACTTATTGATATATATAGACAAGAATGCAAAGAAAACGTAAGAACATCTTCAAAGGGATATCTATACATATCTTTATAACCAGTTTGATTTACAGTGTTACTTAAGAAAACCTTTATCTAGAGAATATTTGAAAGAGATTACAAAAATTAGGTTATCTGCTCATAATCTAAATATAGGAAAAGGTAGATATCAAAATATTGAGCTTAGTCTTAGAGTGGTACTGTATGTAATTTAAATGATGTTGAAGATGAGTTTCATTTTATGTTGAAATGTCCATGTTATTCGGATTTGCTGTTAAATGTTTGAAAAGGTACAATGTAAAAGAAACAAGTATGTTTAAAATGATAAATCTATTTAATGTAAATAACACAAAAGAACTTGTCAAAGAAACCAATTAACTTAATGTGTTACACTCTCCATACTGTTTGTACACTGCTGGTATTGTATTGCATGTATTGTATTGTATTGTATTGTCTGTAGATATTGTAAATCAGGGATGTGTAGTGGAATATATCTCACTTTTGAAACCGATGGGTCAAAAGACCCATGGTAATAAAGAACTTGAACTTGATATATGCCTAAGGGTGCATGATAGATAAACCTGTATTTTCACCTGTGGTTTCATGTACACATGATCACCAGTAGTGATTTATTATACCTGTTAAAAAAAAAATCAAAAATTTCAAAGACAATAAAGCATCCACCTTAGCATCAAGTGAATAATAACCAATGTTAGCATAAAGCCTGGCATGTATATATATATATCACACAGAAATTTTGTGATAAATTAGTGCTGAAAATGGTTGTGTAAATAATTGCTTATTCATGGAAAACCTTAATCTTACCATCTATTATTAAATTTATATTTCGAATTGTCCATATCTAACAACTCAAGTGCGAATTAATGCAACACATTGTGTGCTTATATGACATTTAGACAGAATTTGGCTATATACATGGGGCATTATCCTTAATTGTAATTACTATATTCAATTAAATTCATTACCAAATGCACATTGCATATAGGCGTACAGAAATATACATATAGATAAATACTTTACAAACATCTTGTACAATGGGGGAGAACATATGCAATAGATTCAATACCATACATAATATTTACAAATTATGAAATTGGCATAAGTTTGGGAAAACTTTAAGTTTTTCCTAAGGTAACTTAGCGGACTCTTATGAAGCATAATTTAGTTGCATAATATAGTCGTTTAGGAAATAATACAAATAAAGCCTTAATCTAACCATATCCTTTGTGACATTTGAGATAAGACTCATGTGTGAAGTTTGTATATCCCTAAGGAGTACTCTCTGTAAACTTACTTTCATAACTCATTACTTTTGTCCATCACATTACGCGACAGGATTAGTGTAATAGCCCTTAGCTTGTGGACACTGACCAGGGTAATTGATCTAACAATTAGCGACACCTGTCACTTAAACCTCAGGGTACCTTTATTGTACGTGTATTTAACTGTGATATGTTGTATTGTAAATCAGTTAGGTTCTAGACTCTGTACGGAACACATCAGGTTTATTTTGGACACTCCAGAATATCCCGCCGTCAAGTCAAAAGTTATCTCTTATTAAATTTCAAAGTTAAACTTTAATCAACTCTTACGTCATCATTTCAACAAGACAAAACGTGCAGAAAAACCTTATGTTATATATATCCTTTTTAACGGGTGTTGCCCTTGTGCATATGCATGCATACAAATTCACAATAAAGACAAACAGTCAAATCATAATTCATATTTATTACAAAATAAATCAATATTTAATTGCCTAAATGCTCGCATAAACTACATGCACATGAAAAGCATGACACAAACATCAACATTTTAACCAAAAACCTACACTTTTACCATTGTTTCAGAGAATTTGTTAACACTCGCTCCGCTCGGCCATCATAAAATATAAATACTCTATGTTATAAAAATATAACCTGGAATAATACCGCAAACTCCGAAAACTATTCTATGCCTTATTCGATCTGTTGGACAATGGAAATAATGTCGATAAATTCTAGCTTTCTACGCTTGGCAGTGCTTGAGCAAGTTTAGTATTACATTTTCAGAAAAATAATTTCGCCTCGCTCTGCTCGGCAGGGAAATTATAATTGTCACAATCTCAGAAATAAGGAAGTTCTAATTCCTGCCCCCGAACATCACTGTGATAATAAATAATTGGGTTCTAGAATTACATAACATTATCTGTTTACGTATCGCAACCCGCTAGATATCGTACCTACCCCCTTATACTACTATATCATTCTAGAACCCAATTATTTATTATCACAGTGATGTTCGATACCGGAATATATCACATATATTCCAGAACCCGAGCCCCTGTGGGGCATCATAATTCTTTCTGACAAGATTTCAAAAATGAAATCAATTATTTGAGCCGCTGCTGTTGATTAAAAACGCTGCCTCCGACATTTCAACACACAGCTGACATAAGTCATCTCGACGGCTAGATGAACCGTCATTAAAAAATGGAATAATTGGTGTTATATAACGGTAAAATTAGTCTGTCAGAAGACAACATCTACCTAAATGATATCGGGTTTGGATTGTTCGTCCTCACATCAGACAAGGACAGGCGGATTATAAGCTGTTTGCTATATATATTTATAGTGTAATAACTGTAAACTCGACTGATACTGTTACATAAATAGGAATGTTTGCAGAAAATGTATGTTCTGTCCTGAAATTACGAGCACCAATCAAAAAAATTAAAAAATCTTTCTTAATAAAATCAATAAATACGTAACATAATCCTGTAGTTTTAAGGACCGGTTGTTATGGGGTGATGAAGTAGGAGACTTTTAGGTATAGATCATCCCGCTAGGTCTGAAGTAGGAGACTTTTAGGTATAGATCATCCCGCTAGGTCTGAAGTAGGAGACTTTTAGGTATAGATCATCCCGCTAGGTCTGAAGTAGGAGACTTTTAGGTATATATCATCCCGTTAGGTCTGAAGAGTTCTCCAACTCCACACCAGAACATCTGTAACACGAATACTGATGTAACCTGAAGTCTAACGTTAGTGCAGGCAAATTCGTCACATTAGTAAAGGTTTCACGAATTTTGGACCCAATGGAAAAGTAAACTATACAGACGTACATGTGATAAAATTATACTTTATATTTTAGATATATGGGCTGTCCGAGGTTGCTGATCCGTCGTCCATTCTTCAACATATTTATCGCTATGTTTCAGTAAGTACGTGACGGATCCGCCTTAAGTTTCATCATAATATAGGTTACCGTTGGGATTTAGTTCTGCTTGTTTGATTTTTTTTTTTTTTTTTTTTTTTTTTTTATTCAAAATTTTTTGTTGTCACATTCAAACAGAATAATGAAAGGCCACTGTATGTTATCTATATCTTTGAACAGAACTTGCATCTATAAAACTTTATTACAACAAATGCAAACATAAAAAAATTCATACTACTACATTGCTACATTAATTTTGACATATTTCATGAATGATTTAACTCTGAAGATTGTATAAAAAAAAAATACAAGATACAATCATGTATCCATATTTAGCATTCTGTCAATGAAAATCCATTTTTGATTTACCATAATCTTTTTTTTATTTGAATATGTATCAAGTCCACACTCTTCTACTTTTTTATAAAAAACATGTAAGTTTTCCATTCAGTAATTGTAGGGGTTTTCCTCCTTAACTTGCACATATATATGTAATATTTTAATATTAAAATCAAGAAATTTATTTCAGTTTCAGTTTCAGTTTCAAAAATACCAAACAACATGGTTACTGGGTCTCTTGCTAAGTCTATTTCAAATTGTGACCTCAAGAGATACATAAAGGATGACCAAAGAGATTGTACATGACAACATTCCCATAATAAATGTATTAATGTTTCTCTTCCCACACCACAGAATGTGCATCTTTCTGTTTCACTCAATTTACATTGCATTAATTTGGTATTAGTATATAGAATTCTATGAAAGAGTTTGAACTGAAAATTCTGAAGTTTAGTGTCATCTGTAATATATCTCGGAATTGAATAAAACTTACACCAGGATTCTTTGGGAATGTTTACATGTAAAATTTCCTGCCATGCATCTTGACTTTTCTTTGGTATTTCTGTGACTGATTTCAGCATAAATTTATAAAAATAGTTTGTAACCTTTTCATGTTTCTTCAAATACTGAATAAATTTACTTTGTTTTGCCTCAATTGGTTCATTTCTTTGAAATAAAATTAGTTTCCATGACCTTGGTATTGCATTTAAAATTCCCAAAAATTCAATGAAATTAACAGCCAAATTGAATTTCTCACAAAAGTATTCATGTGTTAAAAAACTATTGTTTTCAACAAGATCCCCAATAAAAAAAATGTCCTTTTCACACCAATGTTTATAAATAAAAATCTTATTATCAATTTTAATGAAGTTATTATACCAGATCGGCTCAGAAGCAACAGTGTCTGGGGTTGTGGGGAGTTCATCACCAGTTAACTCTGCCCATATAGTGAATATTTCTCTCCAAAAGATATTTAAGAATTTGGAAATTTTTAAAAGCCCTTCTTTTTTCATTTTAAAAACTTTATCTCCCCCATATGGTTCAATTTTATCTAATATCAGTGTCTTCCAAGGTGAAGTATTTAATGGATCCAATATTTTTTTAATCCAGCACATTTTTAAGGCATGACAAAAAGATATAATGTGTGGTACACGTAAACCTCCCTCATTATAATCCCCATACATAACTGTACGTTTTACTTTGTCTACCTTTTCGTTCCATAAAAATTCAAAGAAATATTTCTGTAGCTCTTTGACCATTTCTAAGGGTGGGTCTGGTAAGACAGTAAATGTTTGAATAAAAATGGGCAGAGCTAAAGTTTTTATAACAGTTACTTTGCCAATATATGTAAGGTTTCTAAATGACCAATCATTTAGTAGCTTTTTGACAGTGACTAACTTTTGTCTGAAATTATCTTCCAAAATATTTTCCAATTGAAAGTTATAAGAGATACCTAATAATTTAAAATTTCCTTGGTGATTCCAATTCAAATTCCTATCTGGAAGTATTTCCTCTCCACAACCCCGTTTTGCCCCAATCCAAATTGCCTGTGTTTTTTCAATATTTATCTTAAGACCAGAAACATTACCAAAATCATCTAAAATTTCAAGAACAGAATTTAAGGAATATGGATCATCAGATAAAGTAAAGGAAGTGTCATCTGCAAATTGATTTATTAGGTATTCTGAATTATTTACTTTAATACCCTTAATATTAGGATTTACTTTTATTGCTGAACTTAACATTTCTACACATAGGATGAAGATATATGGACTAATAGGGTCGCCTTGTCTAACTCCACGGCATACATTAAAAAAATTGGAGCAGTGTCCATTGTTTATTACACAACATGAATTCTCATTATAGAAAGTTTTTATCCATTGTAAAAGAGAAGGACCAAAGCCGTAAAAGGAAAGCGTTTTAAAGATAAAATTAAATTCTAGAGAGTCGAAGGCTTTCTCAAAATCTATAAGTAACAATAATCCAGGGATATTTTCTTTTTCAGTATTTTCTATTAAATCATAAATTAGTCTAGTGCATTCTCCAATATATCTTCCTTTAAGGAAGCCTTTTTGTGTTTCACTTATTATACTGTTTAAAACTGTTTTAATTCTATTTGAAATAACTGAAGAAACAATTTTGTAGTCAACATTAAGTAAGGTAATAGGCCTCCAATTTTTTACATATAATTTAGATTTACCTTCTTTCGGAATACATGCAATCATACCTTGACGTTGTGTTATAGATAGAAGTCCCTCGTCATATGCTTGATTAAGTGAATTAATTAAAAACCTATTGATATCTGTCCAAAAAAACTTGTAAAATTCTACAGTAAATCCATCTATTCCAGGAGATTTATTATTGTTCATATTTTTTAGGGATTTAAGACATTCCTGGTAATGTATTTTTCCTTCTAACTGGTTACTTTGTTCCAGGGACAGTTTATTTATAAAGGGATTGTCATTATCAAAAAAGAAGTCATTTGCTACATTTTCATTTGTGTATGAGCTAGTATAGAGTGTCTGATAGAATTTTTTCTGTTCTCCTAAAATGTCTTGTATATCTGTTATTTCTTCGCCAGTTTCTGTTATAAGCTTTGGAATTAACTTTTCTTGATAATGTCTTTTTTCTAAATTGCAAAAAAACCTGGAACTCCGTTCACCTTCAACTTTCCATCTTGCTTTTGCTCTCAAAATAACTCCTTTAATTTTACTGTCTCTAATCAACTTTAACTCATTTTCTACTTCTTCAATAGCCCCCAACTGCCTATCTTCTTCCTGCTGTAATTTTTCCAGTTTTAATTCTAGATCATTTTCTAATTTATCTCTTTCCCGTTTTTTATATGATGAGTAAGCAATAGTTTTCCCTCTAATCATTAATTTTAAAGTCTCCCATAGCAATTTATCACTTATTGAAAAGGTAATAAGGTTTATATCTTCCTCTTCAGAATTAGTAGCATATATATCTATAAAATCTCCAATACATTTTTTGACAAGACCAACATAATCCAGATCATTTAACAAACTATTATTAAACTTCCATGTTCCCTTTCCCTTTTGCTGTTTGATTTATAGACTGATGTTAAGAACAAGACGGCAGCCAAAGGCCTTTCCCAAACTGCACAAGTAGGTTTGCGTTGGTCGTTAGCTGTGCGTGCTTTTGTTAATGGAGTATAGGAATTTCAATGTATACAATGCGTTTTCAACTAGGCCAGATTTACCATAAAGTATATATTAGAGTTTCCAGCTTCTGCTTAAAAATGGTAAGTTCTTTCGTTTTTGTTTTATTACGAATAATCTTTTCACAGGCATTTACAGAGCAGTGATTTTGAAAACTGGAAATAGCCGCGTTTTTATTTGGCTTTGATGAACTTACAGACTTACATTGTCCTGTGTGTGTGTTGCTGTTTTGTCTGTAATCTTTCAAGTTGATTGCTATTTCCACTTAGTCTTCTCTGGAGATATTGTTCTGAGTTGCTCCTGAAACATTGAGGGCAACTAGGCGTTGTTAGCATCATGTTCACGAAATCCGCTACTTACTATCTATACTTGTTTATCTATTTGGTATTTATACATACCGTGATCTGTTTCGACAGCAAAGCATTGGTGAAGTTATGGTAAATGTCCATAAATTAGTAGTTTTTCTGCATTTGAGAAACGTTCGTTAAATTTGGACAAAATAAACGCAAATAAAATGCTGTTTGAAGAAAGGAGAACGGCAAAGAAAATGGGATAAATACAGGTAGAGTGAAAGACGGATTCGTGACGCATCAGGTTCAGAGATCTCTCACCTACACATGTAGAGTATACGGTGTCGCTATAGCGTCCAAGGTTACCGCCCTGAACTCTATAACACACAGTTCGTCAAGGCACATATCTTGAAAGTTGGTAGTCGTGGGGACAAATATAAGATTTTGACTCAAATTAGGACAATCTTGCCGGACAATTATAATAATTATTGTCTACATCTTAGATATACACGTGTCGATTAAAACCTATATAAAGAAGTAATAAGTTAAGCTAATTATTAAATTTACTTATTACTTCTTTATATTGTTTTGATTGACATATGTATTTAATATTTACATTTCATGATACATTCGAAGTTCTCCGCTCATAGACGGATTTACACAGATGGTTCCAAAGATGGCAGAACAAATGTTCCCATTTCCTCTTCAACCTTAAGTACTACTTGGCATTGTCTCTACTTTATCTACAGAAACACGGGGTTTGGCACTCGATCATCGTATCAAAAAATAAGTTCCGACTCTCTGTCAGCCCTATATAGTTGAAGTTACGAAACCCCAAATGGTATGATGGTGGTCTAAAAAAGTGAAGGAGTCGACAATTCTGATGGAAGAAAGTTTTTTGAGCAGAAGATATTCAAGATTAAAAGAAAAATATATTGAATTCCTGAAAATCGACATATTAATGACTCATCTTCTGGAGTATATAATCATGGTCAATAGAAATCTGACCTTGGTCTGATAGTACTAAGAAAGGTAGTAAGAGGTTGGGCTAATGGCTTGGTTGAGCGACTAGCAGAACCAGCTATAAAGTAATCCAATACAAAACAGCCAGGTGCGTATTTCTATCAGCAATGGGTATTCGGAAATAGTGGAAGACATTTTACGGTTGTCATCTTGACCCGGTTACCAACAATGAAATGTTAACGTTAGTATATGTATGTATAGTGTACGTGTAATGATCTACACCTCTTTCCTGGTACACGTTGTAGACCGTATAACTTCTATATGATAACATGATTATAGTCCCTCACACTTTCAATCCATCCACGTTTTTTTATTATGTTTGCCTTTTGGTCAATGTCTGGCACAACTTTAATACTGCGGAAATTTCAAACCAAGAGACAATCAAAGTACTGAAAGTACTCCGGACACTTTCTTCTTGATGTTGCAATATTTCCATAGTTATATATATAATATTTTAGGAAAAACGAACACAACACAGTCAGTTGAGTTGCAGGATAAACACCATTTAAATGCTGAAAATTATGTGAACGAATATTTACTCTTATCTAATGTCTGTGTTGGCAATAGTCTGAAATGTATTTTCCCTCCGAGGACCAACAACAAGTACTACTTCAAGAAGCTTTGGGCTCTGCTTCTGCCATAAATAAAGAGTTGTCTTCCGAATGAATAATTATATGACTGTTGCAATATCTCCTTAGTGCCTATTGGTAGAGGGTGAAACATATATTTCCTACAGACCAGCAACAGTGCACGTGTGTCACAAATGTCTTTAGGTCAACTAAGATTTTGCCATGGGTCATATGTCAGTAAACACCTCTTCGTATGATATGTTAATGGTAACAGCATGAAAATTAAATCAATTTCTATATCCCCCATCCGGGGTCCGGTGGGGGACTAATTAACATTGTGTCATAAAACAACAATCTCACTGTAAATAAATATTGTAATACATGAATCACCTCAAACCTAAGTTATTAATTTTTATGCAAAAAATAGGGTAGTCTTGTGAAAGTTATCTTGAGTTCATATTTTTCTGATATTCAAAATATTATTTTCTTACGTACGTAAACTAGGGTATAGCATGGAATCCATTCTACAATAAGTCAGTCAAGTGTATTGTGTGCTGTCATGAAATGTGCTGAGGCAACAGTTAATCACAGTCCCAATTTTTTTCCATGTTGAGGGTCAATTAAGCTTAACTACTGCTTGCTAGTTTCACATCGTGCAAAATGTACTAGACTTGCCAGGTTAACTTCCATGGACAGTTACATGCTGTGTTATTATATTATATACAGATGTTCATGCCTCTTGTGGTTTAATACTATTCTGTTGGTTACACAAGTATGTTCATGGGACTACACACTGGCGTATTGCATGTATGTGTATTTGTACAAGTATTTGATACACAAACAGTTATGCCAGTGGTCTTGGACGGTTAAGACCAGGTTGGGGCGAGGGCTCTGCTCAGCAAATACATCTCACATTTTTTTTATATGAAAGTCCTTCAACCTTCATAACTGTCCTCATTTAGATATATTTCTTCAAATAGGTGGCAATTTTCATCTTTAACATACATTATGTATTTTGATTTTAATACTGGTTGTAACCTAAAATAAAGTTTTGATTCCAGGACATACCAATACGAGGCTCGATACCCATAAAGGGGGCCCCATGAACTGTTGCAAAATGCACCAACCAATGAGGAAAGGGACAAGGTGGGGAGGATATGTGAGGGAGCTATGGCCTAAACTAGAAGGGGTAGTCCGAATTATTCTGACGTTTTATCGACTTTATTTTATATCGATCTGTCGTCGATTAACGTCAGAACTCCGGCCCTCTATAATATGCGGGAAATAAGCGACCCGCGCCTGGGTCGCTCTTCAAACTGATATTTTAGAAACAAATCGTCACTTTCACACATATGTTGCACATGGATCGGAAGATCTATTCTTCTATGCCGGAGAGAAAAAATATAATAAACGATATATTACAAAAATACACCGATTAAATTGTTTTCGATCGTTTTTAGGTTGTCTAAACCGGAAGGGAGATGCCCTATAATCGACATAGAATAATTTGGAAACTTTATAAGATATTAATACAAATTGATGAAGTAATAATTGAAATCATTTGTTAATTGTCATTAATATCAGCTTGTTTAAAAAATTCGAGAAGATTTCATTTTGTCGTCGTAATGATCAGTATACTTCGAGCAAGAACTATAAGAACTATCGTTGTAATTCATCCTAGCTAACGATATCGTAATGTAACAGTCAATAAGATGAAAGAAGTTATATCAATAGTCATGATTTACCTATTTTGCACAAAGAGGTTGCATTACATTTTGGCCCATAAGCGTCATAATAGTTTACCGCGCTATGTAAATTACGATCACGTTACAATCACATGCCTCGCAAGTCGTGCGGTGAAATTAAATTGCATAGAAACAATAACAACTAAAAAAACAAATATTTCTTATTTATCAAATATTCTTTTCAACGAAAATGATGTATATTGTAAATAAAGCAGTCGTCGGCAGTTGTTTACGACAATAACGTTTACTTCGGATCGATTTCCGGCCATGCTGTTCTTTTCAACGTAGACACGGGAAAATCAACTTGTGATGCAATAGAGAATAGAGAAACCATTGATTAAATGATTAAAAACACACGTCTTCCTTCTGGAGTAATAATTTCATTGAATCTGCATGCTTTTCTCACATGACGTGTCAAGGCAACCGTTAATATTAATGGAAGGCATGTTCGTTTTCTTATCAGAATTTGTGTCAGAAAATGTCGGTAGATTAACGGAGCCATGTAAGAGATGATTTTAATCAGATTGGCCTAATAATTTCCGTTACATACACAGTCCTACAGTGTGATTTAGTTAGCAATTGACTACCGCACATGTTTTGTTATGACTAGAAAGCGATGGCCGGTCTTTTGTTTTCCGCTGACAGGGGTGAAGCGAGGTGCGCAGATTTTACCTGCTGTGGACAGTTGATCACCTCGGGCAATTAGCCCGACCAGGGACGTGTATGCGAGGGATACGCAACTTTCAATCTGATTAAAATCCCCTGTTTGTGCCGCGTTCACGTTCAAGTGACCTTTAGATGAACCAATCAGAGGCGCGCTGGCAAGAGTTTGCCAGCGAATCGGAATATCATGGTTGATACATAAATAGCGAGGGGTATCGAACAGATTAGACGCGGACTGAACACTGACTTAAATCAGTGAGATGAAACCCGTAAGGGCGGATTTATGTAGGCGCAAAACCCGTCATCCATCCATCCAGAACAGATTAGTTTTCCAAAACAAATATGGCGACGGGAACTGACGTTTCTACGACGCCAAGGAAAACGTACCAATTGGGTAATAATTGCGTTGGCAAATCCGCCATACAGTTTTTCTTCTCAAAAAAAACTTCGAATATCTATTTCTGTTCGGGTTTCAGACGATCATTCTCAAAAAACTTCAGAACTTTCGCATCATTATCATCAATGTCTAATCTAATTCCGTGGTACGACATATTTGTTACAACTCCGAGCGCCTTTTTGAAAGAGGGTCTCTGATTGGTCAAGATTTATGAGTATTTATAAATATACAGGTCACCTGAACGTGACCCTGACCGCGGCACACTCAGATGTTCAGGCCTAGTACGAAGTTAACGAAGCCATGTAACATATGATTTTAATCAGATTGACGCAACTTTCTCTTTGCCTTAGCAAATATGTTCCGAGTGAGGTTGGCTTATCTCCCTTGATCGGTGTTCTATGATACGAGCGCCCCTAACGGACAAGTTATGGCTTCATCAGAGCGTGGTTGAAGCGTGAAATTGGTGTATAAACAAACCAATAATAATGTGTATTACTACATTTGTTGTTTATCTTGTTGTTGTAGGTTGTTTATACAACATCTGGTGGAAGTAATAGATGGTGTCACAGGACTCGATGTATTGATTTATTGCCATATTTTTTCATTTTCTGTGACAGTGTTCAACGTCAACCGGATGTTGTTTTTTGAGATTCGAGATTTTGTTTTGCTAACCCAACAAAGTTGTGTTTCTAATTCCTCCTCAACGGAATGGTTTACATTAGAATGAAGTATATCCATGGAAAGCTTAATTAATTTAATTTTGTATGGGGGTAATCTTATGGCGGTGAGTTATTATTAATTTGTGTTATTTTTATTTCAAAAAGAGCTATTGTTTGTATCTCTTTTGCGTCGGAAATGGCGTCATTTTCAGTGAAACCATGTTGTCATTTCGCAGGTTTAGATCAAATTTTCTTTCAATAAATTCCACCATTTTTCAAACAACGGATATCAATAAAAAGATGTGTAATTTTTGTATTGTGTAGACCCGAGTTTATTTGTCCTCCGTCAGTATTTTTGTTTTTATTGGTCAGTAACTGCCCGCTATGTTTCGAACTTTTTTGTAAACATTTGAAAATTTTGGGTGGAAAAATCTCATGACCACCCATTTTGTGTTTCAAATTTCTTCCAAAGCATTTAATCAAGCTTTTCAAAATGAACGGCAATGTAAAGCTTAATAAATTTTATTTTGTAAGGGAGTAGTCTTATGGCGGTGAGTTATAATTAATTTGTGTTATTTTTGTTTCGAAAAGAGCTACTATAATATGTTTGTATCACTTTGTATTTGTTATTTTCAGTAAAACCATGTTGGCATCTAGCTGCTTGGATCAAATTTTCTTACAATAGGCCTATATTCCACCATTTTTCAAACGTGGGATATCAATAAATTAAAAAGATGAGTAATTTTTGCAGGTGTTATTTGTGGTATGTCAGTGTTTTTGTTTTTATTGGTCTGGAAACCGACAACTACAGTACTACAGTACTGTGGCGGTACCAAATCTGGGACGGTACCCAATCTGGGACACTTGTGGGAAAAGGGTCTAATAAAAATGGCACGTAATACAAACAAACAATTTTATTTTTGTAATTTTTATTTAATGATTCTCTGAACTGTATGCCGACTTATTTGACTGTCGAATCTGCGCGATTACAGGGGTGTACAATTTAATATGTTGCGTACTAGTCCACTACACATCCCTGTCAAAATCGTCGAAGACCAACTAATACACAGCCCAGTAAACTTGGATAACCGCAATGAAAACACTTCGATCAGCGATGTGTTGACATGACACCGGAAGCGAGTGCGAGTAAAACCTGACACTAGCGCGCAAGCGAAGACCGGCCAGAGTAGGCCCTAAATGACTTCACGGTCCAGTGAACAAACACAAAAGCGGCGATAAGTGTTCGCCACTGGACTCGGAGTTACAAATCCCTCCACTTCACATCCCCGGCCCGACCTATTGTTCAATTGTCCTGGTGTCAAACCCGGACAACTTACCTTACTGCATACTTCCCACCTCTCACAATGGAAAAGTGTGGGCAATAAATCACTTGCTACCTCAGTCCACTGCACACATAATCCCCTTTCAAGGCCAATCATGATTACATGACCATGGAAGGGGGTGTGCCCAGTGGACTGTGGCCACAAATGCTGTAAGAAAGGGGAGATAATCAATCAGTGAGTAACGATGAAGTCAATACAGTTGAGAATAAACTTAGTTGACACATTTAAAATAAGGGGAAAAAAATGAAAGTTAAAAATGATAATTTCATGATTGAAAAACACAAAAAGATTTCCTTATCACGTGAGAGGATAAGCATTTCCCGGAAAAGTTTATAATCTTAAGGAGCTGTTCCTTTATACAAAATTGCACATTCAAATATACCATTCATTGAAAGAACTGGAATTCCTTAGGGATTGATAAACCCTTACATTGTATATATGAAAATGGTTTCAATATCCTGTACCTTTGCCACATCTTGAAAATTAAACTGAAAATGTAGTCAGAAATTCAACATTGTTTCCCGTATTTTGAACAGACACTCCTTACCTTCCCTGACACTGGACCTGGATAGTAATCCAAAAACACTTGTATCCATTATGAAGGATACACTCAGACTGGGCTATTGAGAATCTTACCTGGTTATGATAAGTACTCACTCACATAGGTACATGTAAATTATCTGCAGTGTAGGGTAGGTAAAAAGATTGTCCAGGTGAACACTTTTTACTCAACTTTTCTGTTTTGTTCGAGTTGGGAAGCATGCAGTAAGCCAGTTATTGCATGATTTCTCGTCACTCGGGACTTATTACACCCTCGCTTCGCTCGGGTGTAATAAATCCCTTGTTACTCGAAAACCATGCAATAACCTTTACTTATTTTACCTTATAAAATTCATTCACGGCAGATAAACATAAACGGCGGGGTCCAACCTTTGACCATATCATAATAAGAGGCCCAGAGGGCCTGTATCGCTCACCTGGATTTCTAAGCAATCATGGCAAAATATTCTCCAAATGAGATCCAAAGGAATATGCCAGACCCCAAGGCCAATCCTTGTAGCATATCTGTAATTGATTTTTTTTATGCCCAGCAATTTTATGAATGGTTTTGGGGTGGGAATCTCAACTGTTTCCAAGCTGTGACTCAGAAACTAGGTCCCTAGGGATCAATTATAATATCATGACTGCATTTGTCTCTTTTTGCCCAGCGTTTGTATATATAATTTTGGGTTGGGGATCTCAACCGTTTCAAAGTTATGACCAAGGGGTTATGTCTACAAGGGTGGGGCAGACCCTGGGGTCAATTCTAATATCATGACTGCATTCGTGTCTTTATGCCCAACATTTGTATATATAGTTTTGGGGTGGAGATTTTAACCGTTTCAAAGTTATGACCCAGGGGTGGGGCCAGACCCTAGGGCCATCCTGGGAGCAAATGTGCATTCCTCTCTTTATACTCAGCAATTATATATATGGTTATATGGTGGGGATCTCAAACATTTCCAAGTAATTTTTTGTTTTGGCCCCACCCCTTAGCCCGGGTGGTCAGCCCCACCATTTGTACAATTTTGAATTCCTGCCTCCCATGAATGCTTCCGACCAAATATGATCAATATCCATGGTATAGTTCTACGGAAGAAGTCGTTTATAGCAATATAGCCAAATTTCCTCCTTTTGGCCCAGCCCTCAGGCCCCTAGGGGGTCAGCCCCTCCATTTGTACTATTTTGAATCCACACCACCTAGGGATGCTTCCAGTCAAATATGGTTGATATCTATCTCTTAGTTCCAGAGAAGATGTCGCTTTAAGTAATATAGCTAAATAACCATTTTTGGCCCCGCCCCTCATTCGCCACGGGGGTCAGCCACACCATTTGTACAATTTGAATCCCCACCACCTAGGGTTTGTTTGTTTGTTTGTTTGATTTTGTTTAACGTCCTATTAACAGCTAAGGTCATTTAAGGACCCACCACCTAGGGATGCTTCCAGTCAAATTTAGTTAAATTCCAATCTGTGGTTAAGAAGAAGTCGTTTAAAGAAATTGTTGACGGACGGACGGACGACAGACGGACGGACGACGGACGCCACGGTATCCTGCCTCCCATGAATGGCATAAGCTCACCTTGGTCCTTCGGACCCGGTGAGCTAATAAACGATTTGTTTTGCTTAGTTAAAGGATACAATCCGTATTTGGGAAAAGAATTATAATCAACGACATCATAATAAGAAGTTCCACTCTAGTACAAACAAATCCTATAATATAGCAAAGATATATTTTCACAACATAAAACAGTAAACAGAAACACTGTGTTATTAAATTGAATAAATGTGTTACAAGTTTGTAACAAACATGTCTTTCAATCCCTGTCTTGAACACACCGCATCATGTTTCATTAGTATGTTTGATCAGAGACGTATATAACACGCTTTATACGTCTCTGGTTTAATAGAGAAAATATCGCACTCAATCTTTTGCCGTTCATTATCTTTAAACAGTTCATGGATATTATCAAATATTATGTGTATTACCAAACCCATATATATTACAATATATATTTCTCTGCTAGTACTTCTTTTAACTTTTACTTTTGTTACAAAAGCGGCACAAAATCATCTAAAATCTGACTGATTGGGTGAGTCTAATATTACATCTGAGGGAGATTAAGCTTTGTGCTAACTCACAAATATGTTTTGACCCTACAAATAGGCCGACTTCATTCAAATCCGGCTGATCAGGTTAGTCCAATGTTCTACTAAAGGATATAAGGTTTTGCAGAAACTTCGGACACATCCAGCCAACTCGGCTGCTTGCTGTTTGACGAGTAGCTAAAGTTATCAAAGCATGGTTAGCTTTACAGTTCTTTTGTGTTAATGTATTGGTCCTGTCGATTTATTCTGTGACTGTACTGAAATGGACAGAATATTTTGGAGAGAATTTCTTAATTCTGCCGGAAAGAATAGTCATATTCAAGTGGTCAGTGGTATAATTTCAGGCTTATTTGCAGTGGTAATTTTTGTGATATAAAGCAAACGTTAGTGACCCAAACATTGTGGCGTGAACTGTGTACTGTAGTTAGGTTGGAACACTACAGTAAGTAGGTCAGAGGAAAACATCCGCTTCGGGGAAGAGTGGGGCAGGGATGTGTAGTGGACGCTACACACATCCCTGAGTAGGGGAAGCAGCAAGCCAGAGCATCGTCAGAAAAATTATCAGAATAATTGGTATTAATTGGATACTCACAAAATACATGCATTGTTGTATTTTTCACATACATATGGCTAGTTAAGAAAGTATCGAAGTGAATGCATTATCTGCAGCCTATTAGTTGGCAAACCACAAAATGGCGTCACTACGGTATGAATGCAATCTAATTAAAATTATATCTTCACATCGCTCCCGTTTACTGATATGTCGCGTTGAAGATCTAACAACATCCAATAAAGGGTCACGTCAGAGGTCAACATGAATGCATTATCGCATTTATAACAAGCCAATGAAAACGCGACATAACTCTTTCTTTAAACCAATCAGAAAGCAGGACCTGTAGCATTTAATGCAGACACCTCGTAGCCCAAAATCCATAGTTTGAATATTGCGAAGCCTATCATTAGTTAATTTTAGTTTCAGGTTGTTAAACTTTTTAACGACAGCATCACCAGAAGAGGAAGTCTATCTTATTTCAAAGCAAAATCCACAAATTGTACAAACGTTGTCTTGTGGATAGACACGGCGTGGTGTCATGGGCGCCGCCATTTTCGATGCTCATTTGACACCTCTCGGTCTTTTATCATAGCAAGTGTGTTCCGAAATCATTGTATCATCACTTACAGAAATGCGTAGAGCGATGTGAAGATATAATTTTAATTAGATTGGTATGAATGAAAACGCTAGGGGTCGCTGCCGAAAACATTTGCATATGAATAAAAAATGAATGAATGGCATCCATATAAGGAGATATCAGATACCATATAAGGACTGAGAGTCCATTTAAGGTCATAGATGGCGTAAGTATCTACTATGCAATTCAACGTTAAGCAAACTTCATAGTATGCGCGATCGCCTAAATACTTGCGTTATAACCTAACGCATGTGTCAAAAATCGCGGAAAATGTTTAGAATTCAATATAGTAAATATAGGTTAAAATTCTATTAAATAAGTAAGTCTTCATATTCAAATACCAATATCACCCATACCGATTTGACCAAACATCCCAGTCTCTGAAGAGGTAAAATTCTTGTGTCTAATTTCAACATCTTACAAGCCAATCTAAAGTTATATGTCGTTTTAGAGACTCTTTAACCAACACATATATTTTAAATGAAAGTGAGAACCGGCTTATAAAACACTGACTAGAAACTGAAATATTTCAATTTAGTCAATATCATCAGCTGTTATTGTACTGTACACATCACCAGGAATTGCTACTAGCAGACATATGTCATACTATTGGACACCGAGAAGACATTCGACAAAAGTGCAAGTCAATCTGAATATTTTCTCAACACATTAAATAATGATTTACATTGTACAGCACTATATAATGGATTGTCAAGTGGCGCAGTGGATAAACGCACTTGCCTTTCACCAAGGCGACCGGAATTTGATTCCCCAATCGGACGGGAAAATGTATGGGGTCACCTGCCCGATCACGTGGGTTTTCTGTGGGTACTCCGGTTTCCTCCACCATTAAGACACTCCGCCCCTGCGCGCTAACGTCCGGGCCAACAAGAGTGATTTATATAAGTTTAAATAACCTGTTTCATAATTGTTGTAAAAATAAATAAAGTTTGAAATATAATGGATGAAACTCATGCCATATACCAACATGCAATATTGAAAGGTGACCAATAAAGAGAGAAATAATTTGTTCAGCAGTGTAAGTGTGTAAACAGGGATGTTCATGTACCAAACATTTTGTTATCGGAAGATGCATTAATCAAAGTCTTCCATTACTTACTTCACAGGCAACTGTACACACATTGCCAACAAGCCAGCCGAGATCTTTAGCTACAACTTGGAATGTCAACGGTTTGATGTTTGAGGATTCATCTTCATTCGTCTATGGTACGTTCCTACAGTAGATTATATACTTCCCATTGCCTGGTTAAATAAGGGACAGCTACTAGCCTTATAATTGACATTAATACACAGCCTAATAACAGACATTACTGGTCAAAATTAATATGAAAGCACCAGCCAATTTTAAAAGAAAAGTTAGCTTGCCCTTTCACTCCTACCTTTGGAGAAACACAGCTAAATCAAACCCGATATCATTTAGGGAGTTGTTGTTTGCGGAGAGAGATACTTTTACCATTATATAACACCAATTGTTCCATTTTTAATGACGGTTCACTTATTTTTCTAATGACTACAAATATTTTAAACATCAAATTGAATTTAACTTTTAATTTGTTAATTGTGTGTATCTCATATTGCGAATTCAAATGATAAAAGTATGGAAGTGTTAAATCGAATCGTGTTTCAAATTTAGATATAATAGATATTTTTAAGTCATAACCGACACCTGAAGCTTGTATTTAGATGCACTAGCTACGACGCATCTATAATCTTAATGTACATGTAGTTTTTATAACACTTGTACTTTCAGAATGTTACACGAGAATGTACGTTAAATGTACATAGAGCATGAGATGAAGTTTATACTTAGCATTCTAAGCATAGATTCAGACGGAATGCCAATAATAAATAATATTCAATGTTTAGTTTGCCCTAACACTCGATCCTCACTTTGGAGAAACACAGCTAAATCAAACTAATTCAAACATTACCCATTGTTTGGTATCCAGTTCATGTAGCACAACTAGTAAAAGGTATGTGTATCGAAGGTATGTGTATAAAAGGTATGTGTATCAAAGGTATGTGTGTCAAAGGTATGTATATAAAAGGTATGTGTATCAAAGGTATGTGTATAAAAGGTATATGTATAAAAGGTATGTGTATCGAAGGTATGTGTATCAAAGGTATGTGTATAAAAGGTATGTGTATCAAAGGTATTTGTATCAAAGGTATGTGTATAAAAGGTATGTGTATCAAAGGTATGTGTATAAAAGGTATGTGTATCAAAGGTATGTGTATCAAAGGTATGTGTATAAAAGGTATGTGTATCAAAGGTATGTGTATAAAAGGTATTGTATCAAAGTTATGTGTATAAAAGGTATGTGTATCAAAGGTATGTGTATAAAATGTATGTGTATCAAAGGTATGTGTATCAAAGGTATGTATATAAAAGGTATGTGTATCAAAGGTATGTGTATAAAAGGTATGTGTTTAAAAGGTATGTATATAAAAGGTATGTGTATCAAAGGTATATGAGATGACAATGAAATTGATTACTCAACCCATTAAATACCCATTCATTTTGTGAAAAACAACCCAATCAACACTAGTACAATGTATAATATGTTCCAATTTATTTCATATTCAATACACTGACGACAACATACAATGTTGTTAATTATACATTAGGATACATGTAATATAATGGTAAAAATAAAATGGTAAAAATAAAATTAAAATCTCTTTTGAACTACACATACAATATACATCCAAACCTACAAGTAACAAATAAAAATATTTTCAAAGAGAAACAAAATTCTTACATTCCTTAAAATGACGCTTTTCATCTGAAATCCAATTTCCATCCACAGCTCACCTTGGTAACTCTCTCACAGAAACTTGTTGTAATTGTTACACAGATATGGTAATGACGTTTTCAGTACATTCACTTCAATCATCAGTAATTCCTATTGTACATGAGATACGCTCTATAACACGACGTACAAGATATATTTCAAACATCTATTTTATAAGCTTTCAATTTTACCATTAGTGATAACTCACCCTAATTATAATACAACACTTTCATCTATATCATTAGTAATGACTTAACTTATATCAACATGTCTTTCTGGGTAAGACAAGAAAGGCTTGTGGGTGTTCTGTTTCTACACATGAGGTGAGTGAAGGTTTCAGTGACAGTGCCCATACTGTTAACACTTAAATCTCTATAGCATACCCTACATACACTCCATAACATATAGCAACTTAAATCTCTATAGCAACTTAAATCTCTATAGCATATCCTACATACACTCGACAACATATGGCAACTTAAATCTCTATAGCATACCCTGCATACACTCCACAACATATAGCAACTTAAATCTCAATAGCATACTCTACATACACTCCACATCATATAGCAACTTAAATCTCTATAGCATATCCTACATACACTCGACAACATATGGCAACTTAAATCTCTATAGCATACCCTGCATACACTCCACAACATATAGCAACTTAAATCTCTACAGCAACTTAAATCTCTATAGCATATCCTACATACACTCCACAACATATAGCAACTTAGATCTCTATAGCATACCCTACATACACTCCACATCATATATCAACTTAAATCTTTATAGCATACCCTACATACACTCTACAACATATAGCAACTTAAATCTCAATAGCCTACATACACTCCACAACATATAGCAACTTAAATCACTATAGCATCCCCTACATACTCTCCACAACATATAGCAACTTAAATCTCTACAGCAACTTAAATCTCTATAGCATATCCTACATACACTCCACAACATATAGCAACTTAGATCTCTATAGCATACCCTACATACACTCCACAACATATAGCAACTTAAATCTCAATAGCATACTCTACATACACTCCACATCATATAGCAACTTAAATCTCTATAGCATACCCTACAGACACTCCACAACATATGGCAACTTAAATCTCAATAGCATACCCTACATACACTCCACAACATATAGAAACTTAAATCTCTATAGCATACCCTACATACACACCACAACATATAGCAACTTAAATCTCTATATCATACCCTACATACACTCCACAACATATGGCATCTTAAATCTCTATAGCATACCCTACATACACGCCACAACATATAGCAACTTAAATCTCTATAGCATATCCTACATACACTCCACAACATATAGCAACTTAAATCTCTACAGCAACTTAAATCTCTATAGCATATCCTACATACACTCCACAACATATAGCAACTTAGATCTCTATAGCATACCCTACATACACTCCACATCATATAGCAGGTGTTCTGTTTCTACACATGAGGTGAGTGAAGGTTTCAGTGACAGTGCCCATACTGTTAACACTTAAATCTCTATAGCATACCCTACATACACGCCACAACATATAGCAACTTAAATCTCTATATCATACCCTACATACACTCCACAACATATGGCATCTTAAATCTCTATAGCATACCCTACATACACTACATAACATATAGCAACTTAAATCTCTATAGCATATCCTACATACACTCGACAACATATGGCAACTTAAATCTCTATAGCATACCCTGCATACACTCCACAACATATAGCAACTTAAATCTCAATAGCCTACATACACTCCACAACATATAGCAACTTAAATCTCTACAGCAACTTAAATCTCTATAGCATATCCTACATACACTCCACAACATATGGCAACTTAAATCTCAATAGCATACCCTACATACACTCCACAACATATGGCAACTTAAATCTCAATAGCATACCCTACATACACTCTACAACATATAGCAACTTAAATCTCAATAGCATACCCTACATACACTCCACAACATATAGGTTTTCATTCCTTACAGTTATTTAATTGCCCCCCTCCCCCTATTATCCTGGTTTATTAAAGAACACTGAAAACATTCATTTGGGTACAACTCAATATCCCTCAGTAACATATTGTATTCATAGTTATCACAAAAACTATACCGGATTTGAACACAGTACAATAGAGCAAATTTCTTTTTGTTAAACACATTTTTTAGTTACTTCAGGAAAAATGTTTGTGATTGTGAATTTTTGGTATACCCGTATAGTATAGTATTTATACAGCAACTGATAATGAAATAACATCCCCTCCATCACATATTCAAGTATTCACAATAAACCTTAGGCATTATTCATGACAGTACACATGATTATTAAGCCATTCACAGTAATACGGTCCATATGAACTTAACCCCAGCTATAATAAACTTAACTAGTAGCTGGACAAAAATATTCAAAGAGTCAGATTCAATGCTGTTTCAGAAGACCCCGAAATTATCACATATGACTCTTAAAACAATATTATAATTTTATTTTGACAATAAAAGTGATTTATTAATAAATGTAAAATGCATTTTCTTTACATTTACATTTAAAACATGAGTTGCCCGAGTAAATGTCAGTAGTATGTATTACATTTAACAAACTGTTGATCTGCAGTGTTTGACATATATCCTATCTGAAGCCTTGTTGTTTATGGTTCTGCCATTTTATTCGGTAGTCTAGCAGATGTTCAAATGACAATGCAGCAACCAAAAAACACCATCAGATCAGACCATTTGGTCTGTCCCTTTTTCATAAACAAAGAATCTGATTCAACTTTATGGACTATTTCAATTGAAATGAATGAATTTGTTCAAGGTGTACATAATGATTACCTCCCCTTGGTACAGTATTGTATATTGATTACCTCCCCTTGGTACAGTATTGTATATTGATTACCTCCCCTTGGTACAGTATTGTATATTGATTACCTCCCCTTGGTACAGTATTGTATATTGATTACCTCCCCTTGGTACAGTATTGTATATTGATTACCTCCCCTTGGTACAGTATTGTATATTGATTACCTCCCCTTGGTACAGTATTGTATATTGATTACCTCCCCTTGGTACAGTATTGTATATTGATTACCTTTTAATATGAACCAACCTGACAAATCCAGAACTTTATAAATCTTATGCATTTTTAAAATATGTTAGATGCTAGATATTGTACTAACAAAAGTGTGTAAAATGTGTCTATACTGATAATAGCTTTAAATCTGAAGTGTTTTTAATCTCATATAATATTTATATCACCTAAATGTCAATATGTCTAACTTGTCCAAGTGTGAACGTCTTTGTAGGTAACATGTATGTCGGTCAAAAGCTCTATAGAGCTGATGTTATTTGTTTACATTTGTTACACAAACAATATACTGGGTACGTATTAAACGAGCTATGCCAGAGTGAGTGATTTGTATTGCTTACCTGTACAACTAGGTGACGAAATTATAAATTTCATATGTTACTTGACACAGGACATTGATTAGAGAGTGTATTCACACTGTATCGAATAGGTTACCAGTATTTTGTCACATCGTAGGTAAACAATACAGATGGCTCATTCGGTCATAAGTTGACAAAGGGACCATTCAGTCTGGAAATATTATAACACATTCAATACAAACACTATCTGTGTATAAAATAATACTTAACATTACAAATTTCCAAACTGATGAATCTTACTTAAGATATGATGTGATCAGTACATTTAGTTTGCATGCTAACTGTATAAATCAGCAAAATATTGGTCAGTGAAGTAGATCTAAAACCGATATACTGGTCAGTGAAGTAGATCTAAAACCGATATATTGGTCAGTGAAGTAGATCTAAAACCGATATAATGGTCAGTGAAGTAGATCTAACACCGATATATTGGTCAGTGAAGTAGATCTAAAACCGATATATTGGTCAGTGAAGTAGATCTAAAACCGATATATTGGCAAAAAAAGTCATTCTCTACTCTTAATTAATGGGATGCTTGGCTGTCTTCTTCAAATAACTTGGGAAATACATTTGAGCATATATTGCTCAAGTGCCTATGATTGTAAACGTGCTGTTGGGTTATACACACAACACATTGATTATCAACTATTATTTAATAGCAGATTAATATAGAATACTGGATGGACTCCTGTTCATTATTATATGTACAATGTATTTAATAAGTATGACAGATTTCTCCGATTCTTTCATGAATGCAAAGGAAAATATTTTGTACTTTTGAGACACATAAGTTATTCAATTGGAAACCAATACGTTTTTCTGTTGGTCCATATACTGGAAACAGCAGGAGGAGATTGTCAGGGACCTGTCTCTAAGTTAACACTGTGTTAGGTTGTCAGGGACCTGTCTCTAAGTTAACACTGTGTTAGATTGTCAGGGACCTGGCTCTCAGTTAACACTGTGTTAGGTTTTCAGGGACCTGTCTCTAAGTTAAAACTGGGTTAGGTTGTCAGGGAACTGTCTCTAAGTTAAAACTGGGTTAGGTTGTCAGGGAACTGTCTCTAAGTTAACGCTGTGTTAGATTGTCAGGGACCTGTCTCTAAGTTAACACTGTGTTAGGTTGTCAGGGACCTGTCTCTAAGTTAACACTGTGTTAGCAGCCTTCATTGGATGTTCAAATGTCATCATAAGTATAATTATGTCCCAACCAGTTTCAGGTTATCACAATACAATTATTTTTATCATACTGTAATTTCTTTCCATATCATTGGAAATTTTACGTAACTCTACATCAGACGATGTATTACTTATTTTCCAATGTGCTTTTTCATTGTTCTCTGGATACAGAAACAGAATTATACAATAGACACATAGTTTGTAGTGTATCAACTGGATAATGCATTAGAAAATGTTTATCATTAATTCACTTGCAACAATTTTTTCTCATAAATAATTTATGTCAATTATGAAAAATTCTGCCAACATAAGTAACTACTAATGTTTGTGTGACCGTTATACAGATCTACAACAGGTACTGGCCTCGTCTTTCAGTACACCTATTATATTATGGGCGTATTTTTAAATATTTTCAAATGATTTTTCAAATTGCAAATAGCAATTAACCTTGTCATTCAATCTTAATTACAACATCTAAATTTACTACGACCTTCATCTTTCCTCCTGTGTGATTGTGATTACTACTACCTTCACCTTTCCTCCTGTGTGATTGCGATTACTATGACCTTCACCTTTCCTCCTGTGTGATTGCTATTACGATGACCTTCGCCTTTCCTCCTGTGTGATTGCGATTACGATGACCTTCACCTTTCCTCCTGTGTGATTGCGATTACTATGACCTTCACCTTTCCTCCTGTGTAATTGCGATTACTACAACCTTTACCTTTCCTCCTGTGTGATTGCGATTACTATGACCTTCACCTTTCCTCCTGTGTGATTGCGATTACTATGACCTTCACCTTTCCTCCTGTGTGATTGCGATTACTATGACCTTCACCTTTCCTCCTGTGTGATTGCGATTTCTATGACCTTCACCTTTCCTCCTGTGTGATTGCGATTACTACGCCCTTCACCTTTCCTCCTGTGTGATTGCGATTCCTATGATCTTCACCTTTCCTCCTGTGTGATTGCGATTTCTATGACCTTCACCTTTCCTCCTGTGTGATTGCGATTACTACGACCTTCACCTTTCCTCCTGTGTGATTGCGATTACTATGACCTTCCTCTTTCTGTAGTAGAAACATCCATAAACGTTTCTTTTATTTGAGATTTTAGTCCTTTAGATGAATGTCTGTAGAATTCGGTGTTAGGCCCCATACAGAAGTCACATGTGCACATTTAAGATTCAGAAGCACCCAGCCTATGTTGAATCCTGGTGACTACTGAATACAGGTATACAGGTGTATAGGAGACCAATACATACTGGAGGGCTTAAAAAAAATAATAAGTTACAAAATTATATCATCCTTGTAAACACAGCATGTTATACCATAATGGACTTTTTCGCTTGAGAAAAATATCTTTTTCAGCTAAAGTTAGACACCTATCCTTAAACTAAATGAAATGTGTATATCTATATCTATCAATAAACAAAAGTTTTACTTAATCCAAAATATTACGTTTGACATTAGTCAGGATAGTGCTTGTTTAGTTCCTCAGCACAGCTACATTGTGAACAACATCTAACATAGAACTGAAAGTCAATACTTTACTGGTAGTCTCTGTATGTCAACAGTGACATGTACATTTCACTACTTACATGTCGGGTAAGTATGAACGTATCATATAAGGAAGAATTCAGAGTCGTCTGTATCGTCCGAGTCCTCTATATGTCCAGCGTCCACCATACACACATTAGACGCTGCTTCCCTGTACAAATACACAAACAAAATGTTCATATAACAATATCCTGTTACTACCGAAACTTTTTGTTTCAAGACGGGTTTTCCACAAAAGTTAAATTTGGTTGTTATGATGAAACATACAATTTGTACAAGTTATTTCATTGTGAGGATGTATATAAAGAAATGATATTATGCAAATGTTATCAAGGTAGACGCGAGGACTGCTGTAATAATGCTTTTAATGACCAAGGTCTATTCTGTAGTCATACAATTTTCTGAGTACTTTAATAGTTGCATGACTGTTCTTTCAGTAATATATTGACATTTTGAATTCTCGAAAGGTAAAATGACAGCTATATATTAGTTTCTGGATTTTTTTCAAATACATTTCTGCAAGTTAGTTGAGTTCTTCATTTGTTTTATTGCAAATTAATATGAAATTATGAAGTTTAAAGACCAGAATCAACAAAATATTTGTTTGCCTTAACCCGACTAAGGATTTTTAGTTGAAGATAAGGAAAATAGTGTATTTTCATAATGTCACTTTTTATACTGGTTTCATACAAATTGTTTATAACCATGTTATAAGTTGCATACTTTGATATTGATATGGAAACTGAGATATATAAAGAGTTTTGTTTTTGTTTTAATACTATGCCTAAAAATCTAAATATTCCCAGTGTTTAATACACTACTTGACAATCAATGTAGGAAGGGGAAAATATCCTACACTTCAGTAGGAATCAATGGTGAACCACCTGTCCCTTTCAATTCTCTCCCCCTTTTCCTGTCCTTCTCCAAAAGTAAAACCTATGACACCCTGTGTATTATCAGTTGGTCTCTGCTGACTTACGTCTCGGTGAAGGCCTTCACATAGTCATCACCTGGTCCCTTCTTGGCAAACTTGACTGTCACAGCACAAAGACCTAGACCTGATAAAATCATAAACAATCAACCTATTTACAAATGAATATGATGAGTTTGCTCTTGTGTTTGAGTTCCCCAACCCCTTTATTTTTAGCCAATCCTATGCTATATGGAATAATACTTCCATCCTACTAACAAACGTTCTGTACAGGAAAATATAACTATAAACAGTTAACTGCTTACAGTAAGTATTCAAAGAGTTCACAAATAACAGTTACTCTGCACAACCACCTTTGAAACGAGACATCATCAGTGAAAAAGAGTAATAACCATAAAATTTACAAGTATTAAATGAAATATTCATTATTAGAAGGGACATTTTCTCACAAAAACATGTGTAGGTACAAAACAAAGAACTATCAAATTTTAATATCTATTGCAACCTGGAAACCTGATTGTGACGAGATTTTATAGGTTTTATCAGTACTTCAGTAAGGAATCTGATAAAGATTTATTAGTTAACTGTCGTTCAGTACACATTCTAGTACTCGTCTGGTTTGGCGTAATGAAGTGCCTCTAGCGGAGTAATACTGTGACAGTTACCCTTCAGTTGCCTCTCCAGTCTTCCATACTGGGTCCAGCGGTTCTGCTGGGGGTCGTACTGCTGGATGTTAGGTATCAGTTCTCCTCCTTCCGTCTCGCCTCCCGCGACCAAGATCTTCTCATTTAACACTACCAACAATCAATGTTAGATCAGTATAGAAGCTTGCAATATACAAGAAGTTGACAAAGTATACTTGTAAACAACATACAAAGCATATAAAATATAAAATATACGGCATAAAAATGTGGAAGAGAAATTGTACAATTGAAAAACAAATCAATCTACAATTTGCAATTATATGGCAAAGTATTTGAGCACTCAATATTTCACCAACTTTCGACAAACTATGATATCAAAATGGACAAAGGACCATAACTCTGTAAAGAATGGGATACAAGAGTGAAGACCCTATTTCAACATGTGCTATTCTGCTGTTCAAAGAGGTACTCACATACACAAGTGTGCAATGGCAGGCAACAGAATGTAAGAGATCTGCCCTGGACAAAGTAACGTACTGCGGACAACAAGCCCTACTCTCTAGGTAGTGGGACATAAAACTCCATTTCAGTATGGAACACTATGTCATCCTATGAGGTACTTTCATACACAATTTGGCAGTTGAAAGTAAAAGAGCATATGAGCTATGCCCCAGACAAAGTGACACACTGACTTACAAACTAACTGATCAATGATTACTTATTCCCGAGAAATAAGAATGCATGAAATATACAAGCAATGCAATCTGTTGTTCAAATATATAGGAATAATTTGAGTCAACAATCAATTTGAGATATAACCTTCCTGTGAAATAACACAAAAATATGTATCACCAAAAAACAAGACGATTGGATGTTGCAAAACTATGTATGTTTGAACAGTTAATTGGTGGGTTGAGTTTGGTGGGAGCCATAAGGTTTGAGAAAGACAAAACTACCAATTTACAGTAAACAAGAGGGTCAGGTATGGCAAGACAACCTCTTTACAATACAAAGAGGGTGGATTTGGTGAGACTACCTATTCAAAATACAAAGTGGGTGGGCTTTGGTGAGACTACCTTATCACAATACAAAGAGAGTGGGCTTTGGTGAGCTTCATTTTTACTTTACACAAGACTTATAGCATGGAAATTACACAAGAAGTTAGACACACATACCAACTATGCCCACATGGAATGCACTAATTGGCATTGGAGCGAGACTGGTCCACTGTCTTGTCTGAAGGCTGTAGGACTCCACCGAGTCCAGACTGGAGTCAGTGTTAGGGCTGTCGAATCCCACCTCCTTGTACCCTCCACACACATACAGTACCCCATTTAGGCTTACCATTCCATGTCCGGCACGGGCTGTAAGGTATAAACGTAACACTACATATAAAACTGATAAACTATTATTATAATTTAATTTCAGTGTTTTTTTTCTAAATTTTACAACAGCATGCTCCTACATGAATTGGGAAAATATTGAAATTGAGAAGACATTCATAATTTATTTTAATTTGGGAAAATAAAGCACTTTATTGATAGGGGAAGCTGCCTGTATTTGGCTTTAAAACTAGGCCAAAAAAATGACTGAATTTGACTTTGTTTTTTATGTCAATATTCATTATTGTTACCAAAATAAGCAGATATGAGCATCTAATAATTTACAGAGTTTTTCACTATAACAAGAGGTCCCTGAATGTTACACTGATGTTGTTAGCCACCTGTTATACAGTTGTTACAATCACAGGTCGGTTGATGATGGAGTAAATACTACCTTGCAGCAGTGAAGCCTTTTTGTGCCACTTGTTGAGTGAAGGATCAAAACACCACATCTTGTTGGTGGGTGTCACCTCTACACCTCCAGTTACATAGATCTGTGGGGAAAAATCCAGCCAAGGCATAAATAGTTGGTGGGTGTCACCTCTACACCTCCAGTTACATAGATCTGCGGGGGGAAATACAGCCAAGGCATAAATAGTTGGTGGGTGTCACCTCTACACCTCCAGTTACATAGATCTGTGGGGGAAAATACAGCCAAGGCATAAATAGTTGTAACTGAATAAATTGTGTGTCAATATAAAACACTCATATCTTGTAAGGAAATTAGAGGCTGGATATTTTTACTGTTGTAGCAGGACTTATTTATCTGTTATTGGATCTGTATCTGTATAAATACGTGGACTCCTTCTTATAGAAGATAGCTGTCCACTGTAATACAAGAGATCCCAGAGGGATCTTGGCGCCCACCTTTGTACCATCTTCATTAGTTCTTTGTCAGTTCGATCTTTTCTCTTCTTTCCTCTAATCTGTTTGATCAAGTCATGTTAACAGTAAATGCACCTTGAGGTAACTTTTGATCTAAACTTAATACTGATGTGTATGAAAGCCAACCTTCAAAGTGAGTTTGTCATTTCACATATTTACTAGTACAGTACTTAATGTGAAAGAAATAGAATCGATCATTGCAATATGAGAAAGATCTGTTTAGTTCTTCTTTTAATCCATTTTGTTTTTATGATCAGTCTCAAAATATAACATACACAACCAGGGATCAAGGGGAACCTACATTTAAAATTTGAGAAAGATCCCTCACTATCAAAATCAAAGATGGCAAGATAGTAAAAGTTTTTAAAACATTTCACTTCTGTGACCTTGAAAGCGATTCAGTCATTCATTTAAACCATCTCATAGGAAATATCAATCATCCTTCGAGACATTGTGGTTCTTCAGAAGATGTCATTTGAACTTTCTAATACATCTGACACAGGTGACATTGAAACTGGGTTAACTTCATTAGTTAGAGAACGAGAGGTCTATGATTATTTTTTTGAAATCTGAACAACAGCTGTCAGGATAGTTCGAATTATTCTGACGTTTTATTGACTTTTCTTTTATGACGACAGACCGATATAAGAAAAGTCGATAAAACATCAGAATAATTCGGACTATCCTGACAGCTGTTGTTCAGATTTCAAAAAAAAAAGGAGAGCTACACACTACCTTTATAATAAACATTTAACAATTGATTCCCAGGCTCAAAGGTACATAATTTTTCTATATTGTCTCTTTCCATGTTTTAACCCTAACACTAAGTCCACATGGGCAGATAGGACCCTGGAAGCAGTCATGACAGAATAAGTGCATTCATTTCTGCATACCCATGGTAGTTTTTTATGCTTTTTAGATGAGTTTGTTTGAAGTTTTATGCCATTTATCTCTTGTGAAATTGGGTAAATGTCATTCATTTTAATTTGTGGCATTTCAAACCATGAAATTATATGCCAAATATGATGGCTCTTGGCCTTATTTTTCTCAAAGAGAAGTTGAAAAAAATGCTCTCAAAATGCTGGTCATGCATATCAAAACAATGAAGTCTAATTAACATATGGGCTGCTTTATTCCCTGTACTTCATAGAGATATCAAGAACCAGGAAGGAGTCGCATTGCGTAGAGTATATAAGGACATTCATGTACAGGGCGGACATTGGTAACAAGATAAGATAAGGGAGAAATAATTTAACACAAGATGAAGGCACGGATGACACTGCTCTCTCCCTTGCTTGTACCTTTCCTTCAGCTACAGCTGCTGCATGGTCGTAGAGTGGTTTGGGGAGAGGCTTCACGTAATACCACACGCCTTCATCACACTCATGTTTCTCCACAGAGGCCAGTGGCTGCTTGTTGTCTTTGCCTCCTATCACATAGATGTTCCCTGGAGTAAACATAAATGGTTCAAAACTTTAAGATCTACATAATACACAAAAGTTACTACATTTATAATGATGTACTTGTTACTATGTATACAGTGTGATTAAGTGATGATCATGACCTGGTATACATTATTAAGACTTAGATCTTATATATTATATGTAGTTAAAGATCTTGATGGGGACATTTGAAGTGTTCATGTATATATGATACCATTAGCAATGAACAAGTACATGTAATATAGCACAAAGAAAAACATAAGACATATATGTAGCAACAAAATAAAGAGAGGAAATACACAGAGACATAACAACAAAGAGAGAGATAAACAGAGACAAAGTAACAAACCAGAGAGATAAACAGAGACAAAGCAACAAACCACAGATAAACAGAGACAAAGCAACAAACCAGAGATAAACAGAGACATAGCAACAAAACAGAAATAAACAGAGACATAGCAACAAACCAGAGATAAACAGAGACAAAGCAACAAACTAGAGATAAACAAAGACATAGCAACAAAACAGAAATAAACAGGGACATAGCAACAAACAAGAGATAAACAGGGACATAGCAACAAGGGAGAGTGAACAACAGAGACATAGCAACAAACCAGAGAGATAAACAGAGACAAAGCAACAAACCTGAGAGATAAACGGGGACATAGCAACAAGGGAGAGTGATCAACATAGACATAGCAACAAACCAGAGAGATAAACAGAGACATAGCAACAAACAAGAGATAAACAGGGACATAGCAACAAGGGAGAATGATTAACAGAGACAAAGCAACAAACCAGAGAGATAAACATAGACATAGCAACAAACAAAAGATAAACAGGAACATAGAAACAAGGGAGAGTGATCAACAGAGACAAAGCAACAAACCAGAGAGATAACCAGAGACATAGCAACAAACAAAAGATAAACAGGAACATAGCAACAAGGGAGAGTGATCAACAGAGACATATCAACAAACCAGAGAGATAAACAGAGACATAGCAACAAGGGAGAGTGATCAACAGAGACATAGCAACAAACCAAAGAGATAAACAGAGACATAGCAACAAACAAGAGATAAACAGGAACATAGCAACAAGGGAGAGTGATCAACAGAGAGAAGGCAACAAACCAGAGAGATAAACGGGGACATAGCAACAAGGGAGAGTTATCAACACAGACATAGCAACAAGGGAGAGTGATCAACATAGATAAGGCAACAAAGGAGAGAGATAAACAGAGACATAGCAACAAACAAGAGATAAACAGGGACATAGCAACAAGGGAGAGTTATCAACACAGACATAGCAACAAGGGAGAGTGATCAACAGAGATAAGGCAACAAACCAGAGAGATAAACGGGGACATAGCAACAAGGGAGAGTGATCAACAGAGATAAGGCAACAAAGGAGAGAGATAAACAGAGACATAGTAACAAAGGAGAGAGATAAACAGAGACATAGCAACAAAGGAGAGGGATAAACAGAGACATAACAACAAAGGAGAGAGATAAACAGAGACATAGCAACAAAGGAGGGAGATAAAGACAGACATAGCAACAAGGGAGAGTGATTAAGACAGACATAGCAACAAAGGAGAGATAAACAAGAGACATAGCAACAAGGGAGAGTGATAAACAGAGACATAGCAACAATGGAGAGTGATAAAGACAGACATAGCAACAAAGGAGATAGATAAACACTAAACAGAGATATAGTAACAGACAAAGAGAGAGATAAAGACAGACATAGCAACAAAGGAGGGAGATAAAGACAGATGTAGCAACAAGAGAGAGTGATAAAGACAGACATAGCAACAAAGGAGAGAGATAAACAGAGACATGGCAACAAGTAAGAGAGATAAACAGAGACATAGCAACAAGTGAGAGAGATAAACAGAGAAATAGCAACAGACAAAGGAGGGCAATAAACAGACAGAGATAAAACCTATATCTAGCATCAGACATAGCCAGGAATTAGCTGGGAGATAAACATATAACTGGGAGATAAATAAAAATACCAAGGGGAAATAGAAAATACACAGCTGAGTAATAAATATATCATAGAAGATAAATGGAAACATACCTTGGAGACAGACTGCAGCATGCTGTGCACGTTCATGCTTCATACTTTCCAGGTCCCAGATACTGAGATGGCTAGGGGTAAACATACGTACTTGTCGCGTGGCACTGCGGGACGCCAAGTCCTCATCCATATCATACACATACCCCCCACATAATATACTGCAGTCATTCACTTCTGTGACAGTCAAATGCGACATGGCTTCCATGACACGTACACATCCCAGTGGGAACCAGTGTTTTAGGTCAGTGTGGTAGAAGTGGTTTCTTTCCCAGCCACAATGATCACCAAAATCATCTGGTGGCATTTCACTATCCTCATACATATCAAACCTAGTCACACCTCCAAACTGTACCAACGTTTTGCTTTCAAACCTCACACGTGTCCTGTGGTCGTAGTATGTATACCTTTTGGTAGCGTTCACCATATATTCAGTACAGAATTTTAGAATTTCTCTACATTTGCGATTTGATCTGAAGGGCTCGTTCTTCATGGCATACTCTATTGCCGGCCAACCGTCCACTACATATCGAATTTTGTCTAAAACATCAAAGGCTTTACTTTCCCGAGCTTTAGGGTCATGTTCGTACCACCTCAGAGCAGCCTTCAGCAGCTGTAGCTCTGTGGTGGTCCGCAGATGGTCGTCCAGCAAATAGTCTATCAGTGTATCAGGGTCCAAATTCAAAAACGAATCAGTTTCTGAAAACTGAATGAAATTCTCTAAGATATATTCCCTATAGTGAACTTTCAAGGTAGGTATAGACAGTATTTCACCTATACCCAGTAGTTCTTCTGCATTGTCAAATGTCATCTTCTTTTTGAGGTATTCTATACAGAGGTCAATGGCAGTAGTCATCTGTAGAAATGTGGCTGCACATATGACCTCCTGGATATTGTCTAGGGTGAGTACTACAGAGCCGGTGTAGGCGTATTTAATAAGTGGATGGACTCCTTTCTCTGTCAGTCCCTTCAGCTCTACATATTCCTGGCGACTCTCAAGCATGTCGTGGGAAAACACAGCTTTGAAATAGTCACTGCAACTGGCCAGAACTATCTTATGTATCTGGGAAAAGATATATAAATTCATTTTTTTTCAGATTTTGCCACAGAAAACACATAATCAAACTTCTTTTCTGCATCATATAATTTGTTGTATCTGTAACATGTTATATCACCTATTATATCATGTGATAATGCACAATTTTATACTAGCTATACATGTAGCTATGATGGCATAAACTCAAGGCAAAGTCTTTTTCCTTTGATTTCTGATTTTCTCTATTCTAAAATACAGTATTCCAAAACTGTAATTATACAAGTGTTCATTGAATTTGAGCACATGATAAAATAAACTTAACACATACAGTCATTTTCTTTGTAGAAAAAAATAATAAAATAATGTTTGCGATTTTCATAGAAACAATTTTTCTGCAGAAGTATTATCCATGAAATTGATAGCAAATACATTATCCTTCCTTAACATAAACAATTGTGCCACGGCTGCATGACCAGAAATTCACAAAAAAAGATGTTTTCAAATGACTTTTTTTGCAAATTCATGAAAGTTAGGGACAGCTTAACAATGTTCTCCATCCTATCCCATTCTTACGAAAAGCTTTGAGGTTTTGTATAAATCTTATGTATTAAAATAGTAAATAAAACTTGTTTGAGGTCCTCTAATTTATCTGTAGCTATCAAATAAAACACACGGATTCATTATACTTACTCTGTATGTCTTGCCTTCGACTTTGACTGAGAAGTCACAAAGATGGCCAGTCATGTAGGATTCGTACATGTCCTTCAACATAAGCGGGCCAAAATCAGGTGTGGAGCATTCCTCCATGGCCAGGTGGGAGTTGTCACCTATAGTGAACAACAAAACAACCATTTAAATCCTAACTCAACAATTGGTCAAAGATATATGACATGACAGTGTTGAAAGTATAGGCCTATATGCATACCTTTTAGGTTTTTGAACTACATGAATTGGTGTTACTAAATCAAATTCTTCAACTTGATTGTACATTACTTTGTACCTTTATATATTGTGAATTATCTACAACATCACCTGATCATGTTTTCTTACATTTTACCAAATGCTATAAAAATTATCATTACCATAAGTAAAGCTCTATTGACCGATTTCAATTAATTACTCTATGATATATTTCATTAGTTTCCTTTCTTAAAGAAGTGGATTGACAAAAAGACACATCTAAAGGGAACCTAATGCAATAGAAGACATTAAATAGGATTCAGATTTAAAAGTTGTTGGTGCAGAAATGTTATCATAAAACTCATAATTATTTTTAAAAATATATACAATGTATATAAACAAATATGACTAATGTTTTATCTGACTTTGCTTTATTTAAACTGAAAATTTAGAACAGAACTTAATACAGCTATAAATGATGTGTGGGTATAGGTTATTTCAGCTTAGTCGGCAGATTGTACTGAATCTGTTTTGCACGTGATAGACTGTAACAGCACAGCTGCCTGAAGTTATGTGGGTTTCATAAATTCATAAGGAAATGAATACAAACAATACAAAACTCCAAGGTCCATAACTGATATGTATTCTCGACTTTCTGGTATTTTTGTATAACCGGGTAATATTGATTTAAACCTACTAATTGTTCCAAATTTTAATTGAGCTAAAAGGAAATTCCCTAGAATAAAACTAGACCAGATGAAGTCATATATAATATATATTTAAAACAAATTTCTATGTGTTTTGGAACACAAAGAGTAAGGGTGTTTTGATACTGTTTTTAAGCAGGAAAATTGCTGCAAACTTTGAAAACATAAAGTCAGCATTTCACAGGACACAAAAAGCAAACAAAGTACAAAAGGAAGTTAAGCGATGAACATCTTATAAAATATCAAAACAACTTTTGGGAAGTAGGCCTAAAGAAACATCCTTATCAGGTACCAAATCAGTGTGGTACCGAAATGTCTGTACCCCGCTAAAACCTGCTACACAACTCCCCTCTGTTTGCCATCCAAAAACCACAAGTTCTAACTGTCACCACAAACCACAATAACCCAAGTTCTAACTGTCACCACAAACCACAATAACCCAAGTTCTAACTGTCACCACAAACCACAATAACCCAAGTTCTAACTGTCACCACAAACCACAATAACCCAAGTTTTAACTGTCACCACAAACCACAATAAACCAGGTCCTAACTGTCACCACAAACCACAATAACCCAAGTTTTAACTGTCACCACAAACCACAATAACCCAAGTTCTAACTGTCACCACAAACCAAAATAACCCAAGTTCTAACTGTCACCACAAACCAAAATAACCCAAGTTTTAACTGTCACCACAAACCACAATACCCCAAGTACTAACTGTCACCACAAACCACAATAACCCAAGTTATACCTGTCACCACAACCCCCAATAACCCAAGTTCTAACTGTCACCACAAACCAAAATAACCCAAGTTTTAACTGTCACCACAAACCACAATAACCCAAGTTCTAACTGTCACCACAAACCATAATAACCCAGGTTCTAGGCCTAACTGTCAACACCAGCCACATCTATGACCTTGGAGGATAAAGGACACAATTTGTAACAGAAAAGAGAATAGTCACTAGCTGTATATATAGTGTTTCCACAATGAATCAAAGCCTATGTACAATTAAAATCAGCCTCACCTCTAATACAATGGGTATTGATATATATTTTATATACGTATATGATTTTAATTATCAATACATGTTTTGCCAATAATGACAATTTTGTTGAAAATCTGCAATCTGATTAAAATCATCTGTTACATGGCTCCGCCTGAACATCTAAATGTGCCGCGGTCAGGGTCACGTTCAAGTGACCTTTAGATGAACCAATCAGAGGCGCGCTGGCAGCATATCGGAATATCATGGTTGATAGATAAATAACGAGGGGTATCGGACAGATTAGTCCAAAAATTAGTTCTAACTGTCACCACAAACCACAATAACCCAAGTTCTAACTGTCACCACAAACCACAATAACCCAAGTTTTAACTGTCACCACAAACCACAATAAACCAAGTTCTAACTGTCACCACAAACAACAATAACCCAGGTTCTAACTGTCACCACAAACCACAATAACCCAAGTCTTTCTTCTCTAATAAAGCTTCGAATATCTTTTCCTGTTCGGGTTTCAGACGATCAATCAGACATCATTCTAAACAATGTCCGCCATATTTGTTGCAACTCTGAGCGCCCTTTTTAAAGAGGGTCTCTGATTGGTCAAAATTTAATGAGTATTTATAAATATAAAGGTCACCTGAACGTGACCCTGACAGCGGCACACTCAGATGATCAGGCGTAGTACGAAGTTAACGAAGCCATTTAACACATGATTTTAATCAGATTGCAAAATCTGTTGCTGGATTTATTTCCCTATGAAACCCAGCTGGCAACTGTACACATGCAGATCACGAGTCAGTCATAATACAGAGAGGTTCATACTGTATGATCTACAGCAATTTGATCTTGTATTGTACAGGTCCAGTTAGTCCGAATTATTCTGACGTTTTATCGACTTTTTTCATATCGGTCTGTCGTCGATTAACGTCAGAACTCCGGCCCTCTATAATATGCGGGAAATATGCGACCCGCGCCCGGAGCGCACTTCAAACTGATATTTTAGAAACAAATCGTCACTTTCACACACATGTCGCACATGGATCGAAAGATCTATTCTTTATGCACAAGATTAATATACATAACATGCCTCAAACAACTAATACAATCACTAAAAACATATTTTTTCAAACTTACTCTGTTTTACTCTAGTTTTTTGATAGCCCCGCCTTCCAATGCCACGTGACTACAATCTCGCCGGCTTACGTCATAACGTTTGGAAATACCTTCGGTAACGCGAGATCTCGTCAAGTCATGTGACATTTCTCATGGCCTTATTTCCATAAAAAACATGGGTTGGTATAGAAAACGTTGAAAAATGCTTTTCGTAATGATTTTTGAAACATGTTATTGATACCACCTAGTGCATAAAGAATAGATCTTTCGATACATGTGCGACATGTTTGTGAAAGTGACGATTTGTTTCTAAAATATCAGTTTGAAGTGCGCTCTGGGTGCGGGTCGCATATTTCCCGCATATTATAGAGGGCCGGAGTTCTGACGTTAATCGACGACAGACCGAGTCGATAAAACGTCAGAATAATTCGGACTAAGGTCCAGTACACTCTGCCGATTGAGCTATATAGCTATAAAGACCTATATAGCTATATACACCTATACATTATAGCTGTATTGAGCTATATTTTCTCAGATTTCAATTTTCATTAATTTAAAGCAAAGTCGCATAAAACAATAAGGTTTACGTTAATGTTGACTACAAAAAGCATAGTTATTTTTTTTTAAAAGAATCCTTATATTTAATGTCTTTTGTTATCAACCTAATGATACAATCTTCTTTTAAAAGCGACTTTGTTTCGTTTTCCTTAAAACAGAAAATCACTTCAAAATAGCTCAAAAGACCTATTTCAGATAGGTCAATATAGAGCTATTATAGGTCTTTACAGCTATATATAGCTCAATCGGCAGAGTGTTCCGAACCTATGTTGATTCATATGCGGCAATATGCCAGAGGGGTTTATGCAGATTATATTGGAATAAAACTGCACAGTGGATACTATCAGCAGTGCAGATGTGCATTATGATGCCATACGCACAGAACAGTGGAAAAGTTGTGTCTCTCAATGGCAAATGTGATAATCGTTTGGTACAGTTCTAGCTATGTTTTCTCGATGTTGAAACAATAAATGTATTACTAGCAAACACTTAATATATACTAACCTGTCGCCATGGTGCTATAAATGACAAAATAGCAGCATAGCAAATTATATATACTAACCTGTCGCCATAGTGCTATAAATTACAAAATAGCAGCATAGCAAATTATTGTTGATTCTATGTTTTCATGGTCCTGCGTTCACCGGAAGTGCCTGCAAACCATAATTATCTCCCCTGTGATCGCTCTCAATCTCGCGGGAACGTCTGTCGGAGTTTTTCCTGAACAGACGATCCATATGAAACAATACAATATTGAAGTCTTTTTATAAATCTGTAATGTGAGAAGGTTTAATATGTTAAATTAGTATGCTGTTTTGAATATTTTTACCTACGGATATGTTATGACAATGTCAAAAAACATATCACAGGCAAACAGCCAATGCACATCTCTTTGGCTGAAGCAGGGCACACCCCTGGCTGAAGGATAACACGATGAAGACTAATGAATACCGTAGGCGGCAATAACAGTTTCTGTAACCCGAGTAGAATGGTTAAAACATAGCAAAACCAACGACTTCAAGGTCATCAAATACGTATCTAAAATTCAATTGGGAAAAAAGTGGTCACACAAAGCATCTTCAAGTGTCAAAATAATTTTGAAAATACCACAGATGGGACTAATAATTTTATCCATGTTTATAACATAGCAGTGCGCTCTGGCCCCACACCATGCAGACATCTATATGTCAAAATGTCTAAGTCTGGTGTTAGGGCCAGAGGAAACTCGGGCTAGTAGTGATTAATAGAATGAGAGTATGTTAGCAATGTAGGCAAAATTTGGTTGAAATTCTTTATCAACATTTTTTCTTAAATAGTTGCCCTGCTGAATAGTTTAACAGCTAGCATTATGTATGAAGCAATTAAGGATGTGGTCATCATTTGTTATGACTTTGTAGATAGCACACATGTTCACAAAGCAAACGTTACGACTCGGTTATTTTTGACAGTTTCTATTCTTTTGTAGTTGATGTCAGCCTGGCCTTGATTTTGTTTTGTTTTTAGGACCACAGACTACATGTTTCTTCCAAATCTGACGCATATGTTAATTGTACATTATTTTTGGGGATGGGGCGAAACAACACTAGATAAACCAACTCAGATAGGTGTCAATTTCTGCGATGTAAAATGAGCTGTGGGCAAAACATCCAACATCCCCCAGCTGGACAACTGATGACCGATAATCGACAATTATTTGACTTATGGGAGATAGCAATGACCTAGAGTCACTGTAAATTGTGTTCAATAGCAATAGAAGTTAAGTAGGGTATTCATTTCTTCAGAATGTTCTACACATGCGTTATCTCCCTTATACAGTTGTAAGTACTGTTTTCCATTGCAGATGTAGCTGTTCCATACCAATATACATTGTAAGGTGTACAAAGAACTGCAAACAACCCTAGCATACTTTAGGATAGCACTGTAACTGAAACATCCTCAGAATGGATCCCACAATTACCTTAATGTTGCATGGAGCTGCAGAGAAAACAAATGCCAAAGATGAAGTAACGATCATGGTTTTAGCAAAGGAGATTCAGGTCTTAATTCTCAGCAAACTTGATGGCTTGTCTTTAGCAAGGGTACAGAAAGTGTGCAGACTTTGGTATGATATTGTGGATGATTTTGAAAAGTACTTTCATGTCTGGCTTAGGTGTTGCTTGACAGAAATTTCTATCTGTGATCTCGTAGAAATAACAGGACTTCTGGAAATAGATGAGAGTGACGATTTGTTAGTTACAGCTGATAATTTGAAAAAATTGCCTACAATATTTTGGCGGGAGGTGTATGCTGAATATCATAGAAATGACTTTATTAAGAACAAAGCAAGAAAGATGAATAAGATTGAATACCCAAACTGTTATGGAATGGTCACCGCTTTGAAGTTAAAAGGTTAGTATTTATGTTGTTGTTTTTTTTTGTTTTTTTTATTGTGTAATATTTCAAATTCTTCTGATTATATAGTGGCATGTGTAAACCTTCACAGAGGGAAAACAACACTACCAATAAAAAAATTCTAAAATAAATTATCTGACTGATTTGCCGAAAGGTTTGTTTCCAAACAACATACTGTACAGAAGATGTATGATTGATGTGGAAATGAGTTTGAGAGTGAAAGCCTAATATTGTTACTTGTGTGATTATACATTAATGTGTACCATGTATAATATAATTTATAAATTGTTCTCTGTTGAAGACAATGTCTTGTTTAGTGGACATGAAGATGGCAGAGTAATATCATGGGAAAACATTGATGGGTGTGTCCGGAATACAACCTGTCACCAGCATCAGAGAATGGTTACAGACCTCGCCGTCACTCGTGCTGGTTAGTTTTTATATCATTGTACTGTAAACCCTGTTAGGGACATCAGAAACCCACTAAAGATCCAGATAGTAACTATAAGGTAGAGTAAGCAGAAATAGTTAAATCTGACAGCACAAGTTTAAAAGTTCAAAAATGATTCACATATAATAAAATAAACTCTAAAAAATTGACAATTAATTAAGTCCAGATTGAAATATATATATATCCATTTTATGAAGGTTTGTAAATAATTAATTGCGAGATATTTTCCCCACAATCAACTCTTAAAAGTTAATTCCAAAAATATATTTGATGATGTGAAATTGAGGTATGGTGTTGTTTTGTTGCAGATCTGACCGTGAACCACCTTCTCCTAGGAATTAATAACACCTTTGTTATCTCAAGTTCTAAGGATTCTTCTCTCATCCTTAACGACATCACGGGGGGTCAATCAACCAAGATCTCCTACTTCAGCAAACAGGTCAACTCTGTCAGGTACTTACTAACACTGACATGTATATTTGGGTCTATTGGCCCTGGTACCTACAAGACAACTTTACTAGGTAACTACATATACCCATGAAATCTGTTGACTAACTACTGGACAACTTTGTGAGGTAATTCCATATTAATTATTTTAGGTAGCGAAAGGTCAGCTCTCTCAGGTACCAACATTTCAAATCATCGTCAACTGTCGGATATATATACATTTTCTTTAATATAAAATCTTTCATGTTATTACAGTTAACTGATTTAGCTGGACGACTAACTGGATTAAACTTTGTAGTTGTAGTGGCCTAACATTTGTTGCGGCGGCCAACTGTAGCTTCCTTCAGGGCCACCCTGTGTGGGACATAGACTATCACAAAGAGTTGAACGCCAGACTCCGCTGTCGACAGGACCTGGCAGGCCAGGAGTCGACCAATATCCTTGCCGTGGCCTTACAAAGAAACAAGGTTTGATCTCTCTCATCAAACAATATGAGCGTGACTATGTTGTCGAATCTCTGTGAACCTTCAATTCTCAAATGCTTCAATTTACTAAAAGTAATTGAGAGGTAGTAAATGTGCTTGTTCAAGCGATGGTTTGACAGTGAAATTATTGGGTAAGATTCCAGTTTGTGTGTAACTGTGTCCGATTTTAATGTGTCATGATTTTATTGCGTACCTGATAGACATTGTTGATACAAGTATTATGTAGGTTTACAATTAGTAAAAACCATTACTATTATTTGATTGTATGTGAAACAGAAGAAATGTCGACAGAGACCTTGTAATAGCTGATATGGTAATTCTTCAATATTAGGGAAAGGAAATAAGGCCAAGATAGGACAATTTAATACACACGTATCAGTAAGGTATGGTAACGGTCATATGATCACCTCTTTATGTGTTTGTTGTAGGTGCTGGCTAGTGACGACATTGGTAATTTGTTATTGTACAAAGGGACAGGTCAAGATCAAAAAAGTAAACAGGACCAACCCATCATTCTGAGTGTGTTTGGAGCAGCAGTAAAATCTATCCTTTTCCGTGATGATAAAGTGGTATGCCTGACAGGTAAGACGAGACATACAGCTAAGGTACATACTGGTAATAAATAACAAGGAATACCACTGAACTACCTGCAGTTCATCATCATAATATAATGTTAGGCTGCTGGGGCTAAAGGTCAAGGTCCTAGCGTTTCTTGTTTAATTTTTTAAAACAAAAAGCAGCTCCTTACATAATTATACCCCAAAATAGATTTTCATACATTTGCAGCCTCAAAAACTGACAATATGTATCACACATATTTGTAACTTCAATACTAAAAATATTTCTTCTGTACTTGTACACACATATTCTTCCTACTTCACAAGCATTGTTTATTGAGTTGTTACTGTGATCACCAGTCACCTTTAGTCAATAGAATCCCTCATGTGACATACCACATCTTCAGTATCCTAAGTCTCATAATGAAAATGTTTGATTTACCTGTATTAGCTGGTACTGTTGTGTAATAATTACAGATGATGGCATGCTTTGTGTTTCCCTGGATCTGAAGGAATTTAAGCAACACAGTGTTTATGAAGCCATTAATGTTATTCCTGAATGTATTGCCTGGAGAGTCAACATCTTAGTAATCGGTGCCAAGACAGGTGTGTATGGAGAGATATTCTGGTGAATGTAGACTCAATCCATCTTTATCATACGATTGCTATTATAGATACATGGAAAACTATGGTAAACATCAGGTCAGTTTAAACAAAATTTTAAAAAATGTTAATGTCACTATTACAATCAACAGAAGTTTGGTTTCTAGACTTAACAGAGATCTTGTTCCTTTGGGCTGATCAAACTTAAAACACTGCTTTCATACCAACAAGTTTGTTAAAGATTTTTTTCAGGTTCAAAGTTCAAAGGCCAAGAGATTGCCATGATATTGTTGGATTTCATGCTATTTAACTTATATTATACGTTGCTCTTACTCTAATATCCTTAAGAGAGTTACTCCCCTTACTAGCCACTAGCCATTTATGTGTGTCTGGCAAAGGAAAACTAATAGAAGCCTAGTCTGCTGTCTCGATAAAATAAATCAGAATGAAATTCAGCCTCCACTAGTTCTATTGTCAGATGAACTTATTAAACAGCAGGTTGAGCATATACAGTTATACTGGTATATTGATGTAATATGTTCTCTCTACCTCGAGAAACATAAAAAGGCACAAGGCAGTTTAAATCATCATTATTAACTAAAAGATATGTTAAGATTAACTACATGTATAATGTTTTTGAGTTTGTGTAAATTTTTAAAATTCTATCTCTTTTGAGGTAACATGTCAACGAAAAAAATAAAACGCATGTTAAATTATATGGGAAAATAATTCAAAATTCCAGGTAAAGTGTTCCTGTACCTAGTGAAGGGAGATAGTGACCTGTTACACCTAGACCTCAGCATACCTGTAGCTATATATGATACAGATTCAGAACATGTGAACTCTGTCGCCATTGGAGATGATGGCAATGGACCAGTGTTAGCCATCGCTACAGAACATTCCTTCATTACACTGGTGAGGTGGACACGGTGAATTATTCTTCTGGTCATGTGGATATATATATATACACTGAACTTAACATTGTGGTCAGATGGACATGATAGACTAATCATTTAAGTTAGCTTTACATACAGAACCACTATTCTAGTCATATGGACAAGGTGAACTTACCATTCTCATTATATGGACAAGGTGAACCGACTATACTTATTACATGGACAAGGTGAACTGTCTATACTTGTTATATGGACAAGGTGAACCGTCTATACTTGTTATATAGACAAGGTGAACAGACTATACTTGTTATACGGACAAGGCTGACTATACTTGTTATATGGACAAGGTGAACCGACTGTACTTGTCATATGGACAAGGGGAACAGACTATACTTTTTATATGAACAAGGTGAACTGACTATCTTTGTCATATGGACAAGGTGAGCTGACTATACTTTTTATATGGCCAAGGTGAACTGACTATTCTTGTTATATGGACAAGGAGAACTGACTATACTTCTTTTATGGACAAGGTGAACCGCCTATACTTGTTATATAGACAAGGTGAACAGACTATACTTGTTATGCGGACAAGGCTGACTATACTTTTTATATGGACAAGGTGAACTGACTATACTTGTTATATAGACAAGGTGAACCTACTTTACTTGTTATATAGACAAGGTGAACTGACTATACTTCTAATATGGACAGGGTGAACTGACTATACTTGTTTTATGGACAAGGTGAACCGACTATACTTGTCATATGGACAAGGCTGACTATACTTGTTATATTGACAAGGTAAACTGACTATACTTGTTATATGGACAAGGTGAACTGACTATACTTGTTATATAGACAAGGTGAACAGACTATATACTTGTCATATGGACAAGGCTGACTATACTTGTTATATGGACAAGATGAACTGACTATACTTGTTATATGGACAAGGTGAACTAACTATACTTGTTTTAACGACAAAGTGAACAGACTATACTTGTTACATGGACAGGGTGAACTGACTATACTTGTTTTATGGACAAGGTGAACCGACTATACTTGTTATGTAGACAGGGTGAACTGACGATACTTGTTTTATGGACAAGGTGAATCACTTTTGGCCTGCTTGTGTAAAGCCTGGTTAGCTTAACAAGACTAATTCTTTTAAATGCTATTTTTGAGATATCTGAAAATTTACAAATTTTGTTGTTATTCACTTGATATGTTTTTAATTCCTTGACTTGTTTATTTGTTTTTGATAAATAAATATATGTTAAGTTCTCATAAAGCTGATCTGCCTTTGCACATGCAGACAAGGTGAACCTATCGTTCAAGTCTGATTGACATAAGGTCAGATGGTAAAAGTGAACCCTGATCAGGTTGACAGAACGTGATGGACTGTGACTTATCACCCTGTCCAGGCCAACAATATAGGTGATATAAGATGTGCCAAACTTTCATGTAGAGATTTGTGGGACCAGAGATTTTTTACATTTTGTTTTAGTCATATGATTGTCATAATTTCTCTTTTAAGAAAGTGAATAAGCATTTTTCCAGTATTGTACTAATCTTTACTTCTGTTTTTGTTATGTTGATTTCCTTTTGATAATAAGGATGTTAGATATACCGGTAGAAGTAAAAACTAATATGTTATAATTCTGTTCTACTTACCGAAGGAAATGTCATTGAAGGTCAGTGTTTTTAAAACAGAATATTTGTAATTTTTGTTTGTTTTTGTTTTCACATTTTACTGTTTTGTTTTGACATTTATTTCCAAATACCTTCAAAGTGTTTAACATAGGATTTCAGAAAGAAATCTCCGTACTGTAGAAACAAGTTAATGTTACTTAATACTTAATCTCCGTACTGTAGAAACAAGTTAATGTTACTTAATACTTAATCTCCATACTGTAGAAACAAGTTAATGTTACTTATTACTCAATCTCCGTACTGTAGAAACAGGTTAATGTTACTTAATACTTAATCTCCGTACTGTAGAAACAAGTTAATGTTACTTAATACTTAATCTCCGTACTGTAGAAACAAGTTAATGTTACTTAATACTTAATCTCCGATCTCGGTACTGTAAAAACAAGTTAATGTTACTTAATACTTAATCTCTGTACTGTAGAAATGAGTGATGTTACTTAATACTTAATCTCCGTACTGTAGAAATGAGTGATGTTACTTAATACTCAATCTCCGTTCCGTAGAAACAAGTTGATGTTACTTAATACTCAATCTCCGTTCCGTAGAAACAAGTTAATGTTACTTAATACTTAATCTCTGTACTGTAGAAACAAGTTAATGTTACTTAATACTCAATCTCCGTACTGTAGAAACAAGTTAATGTTACTTAATACTTAATCTCCGTACTGTAGAAACAAGTTAATGTTACTTAATACTTACTCTCTGTACTGTAGAAACAAGTTAATGTTACTTAATACTTACTCTCCGTACTGTAGAAACAAGTTAATGTTACTTAATACTTACTTTCCGTACTGTAGAAACAAGTTAATGTTACTTAATACTTATCTCCGTACTGTAGAAACAAGTTAATGTTACTTAATACTCAATCTCCGTACAGTAGTAACAAGTGAATGTTACTTAATACTTAATCTCCGTACTGTAGAAACAAGTTAATGTTACTTAATTTAGGCTTTCAATCAAAAAATAATAATATATCTTTTCACTTAAGCTGTGGGACTATAGGGTTTTTTTTGGAAAAAATCACACATGAACATGGAATCGGTGTCGGTGATATATTGTTTCTGGGACATTTACTGCATCATGATATCCTCGTGATATCCTCGTGACATTGTTGACATTATATAGATTAACCTATCAGTGCTGTAGTAAAAGGTCTGTATAAAAATTGTGTTTTTACTTTTGTACATTATTTTTTTACTTCATTATAGTTTGTCATTATGAGATCTGTTTTATCCTTTGTTTAAAACATGTAGCTTGTAATATAGATGACTAGCTGCCAGTTCTTGCCAGTTGAACTACATACAGGTTTTGTCAGTGATTTTAATACATTACAACTGAGGTATGTCATTTCTGTAGACATTATGATCATTTAGGGCAGAGTTACATGTCCAATATAGAGAATGTGCAAAAATGACAGGTTATCCCTAAATTAACCAATTCTTTATCATCAGTTGTAATAAAATTACTGAAGTGCTGCAAAAATAATTTCAGTTTTTGGATTATTCTACATTTACATATACACAGTTACCACCAAAACCAATTTATTAGCCCTTACTGTACTTTGTTATTTTTTCTCTCACTTTTTAGCTACACGTATGCAAAGCATCCTTTGTCAACTCTTCCTGTAGAGGAATAATAGTTATATGATAGTTCAGACACACTGAAGAGATTCTGACAAAATTTGATATGCAGGAGACGTGGGCCAAGTGATTCAAGGTTGTATGATGTAAAGGTTGATATTTATGGTGGGGATAAATTAAGTGATTTTAAACATCAAGAACAGAAGGGTAGAATTATCTCCACAGAGAGGAAATTTTAATTGACATCGTCTTTAACTTCCACAGGGAAAATGTTGTCTAAAGTTGTGTAAGAATAATACTGTTATGGTCATAAAAAGATGTTTAATTACAATATAATAAAAGGTTACTACAGTACCCTAATACTGCCATGGTCATAAAAAGTTGTGTAATACTTAATATGCAGTATTGTTGTTATAACAATAGGAATTTAGTTAGATTGCTTCCAAGTAAATGAGTATTTTTTAGATTGTTCTAAAATCTAAGATAGCCATCAGCTTTACCTTTCCACTGATAATATTGACAGTAAATAAATAAAGAATAACTTTTATTTTTAAATTGCTGGGTGGTAACAAGAAAAATGGATTTTTCTCCTCAGTTCTTTTCAGTTTATGCATGTACACAGGTATATACAGATCATGTTTTATTCTCCTTTAATGTTTTGCTGAGCAAAGTAACAATTACTATTACATTTTTCCAGTGATTGAATGTTGAAAACTAGTACTTGTACCTACAGTAAAACAGTAAACCCCACTTACGTAATAGCTGTTTTCTGCGTATTTGTGCTAAACAGGTTATGACATTATTGATGAAACATCATCATGCAATACAATGTCATGGTCTATATTGTAGTTTGAACCAAGGCTTATTGCTTTGGTTGCATATTTATGTACATTTTATACGGCGTTCAGTTTTCTATTAATTATTTTTATATTAAACATTTAAAAAGTGGTAGAATTATTTATAGGTGAACTAATTTTAACTTCTAAAGAATTTTAGCTTATAAAGAGAAATGAATGGGACCAAACTGTCTGTTAATCGTTATGAGGGATGTTCAACATATCAACCTGTCTGAAATAAACCCTCTTTCCCTCTGTAGAACAGTAGTAGATTAGATATATGTACATTCTGTATATAAAGGACAACAAGAAGCCTGTATTGGCAAAGTTTTAAATATCTTTAATGTCAATATTTGTAACTTATTTATTACATTTCTTTCTTGCTTTCGTGTACAATTAAAATGTGCAATTAAAAATAAAGACCTGGTGCTTACATACATCTTCACGATAAGAGTACGGCTATCATTTACATTATAATTAGTTATAGATCTAATCTAAGAGCTAAATGTTTGGATAATTTCACTCTTATGGCAGATAAACATGTTCTTTAGTTCATGCTTCCTGCCATACTCGCGTAATTTATGTTTAGTTGGAAACCATTAAATATCCTGTATCTATTGGTTTCTATTATTGGGTGAATATATCCTTAATATTAGTATGGGAAGACTTTTTTTCACAATATTGGCAAAAATTCTCCATTATGTTATAAAAATGATTTTAAAATTGCTTCTTTTTCATTTCAGATTATGAAACTTTTCACAATTTCATTTGAGAATACTCGTATTTCGTAATCCTTATGAAATGAGAGTGTGTGTAAGATCCATCATGGATCAGGTAACCATGATGATATATTATCATGCTCCGAATGAGAAGAGGAAGATTAAACAGATAGGTTTATGATCTTCCTGTAGTGAGCTCTGAGTACATTTGTATTTTCTGAAAATGCCAGTTATGTAATATGATAGAAAAGTAATTTATGTTGAAAAGCTTAATGATTTTACTGGTCAGGGTTATATTAAAAAAATGACAATGGAACCAATTTCTGTTGTAATTTAATTAACCTTATGACCTTGTTATACATCTCTACTGTCCATTCCTTTTATGTCAGGGATATTCCTATGTGCCATTGAGGCATCTGACAATTATAAAATGAAAAATTGCAGACAATGTGTGTAACACATCCTATTCAAAGTATTGTAACGTTTGGGATCTGTCTTTTCCTGTCTTGACTTTCCTTTCTTGATCTTAATACTTTGCAATGCCTCTCTTGTCAATGTGCAATGCCTCTCTTGTCAATGCACTTTCGGCTGCACGGCAGAACATTCGACCGTTGTGAACAGGCAATGAGTTCTGCTCCCATGTTAGGTCCTTTACAAAGGGTGGTGATTCACTGTTAAATGTTCAGCATCTAGTTAAGTGCAATAACTGGCTTAGCCATTGTCAACGTAATGTGACCAGGTGAAGTTCTCTGCTGGGTGCTCTTGGCATAGTGTATCGTTGAGGTAACACTTTAATATCAGCATCCGATTTGGGCTTTTACAAGGAGGCCGATACACAAATATACATACACAGGCACACTTTTAAATGGCATTGAAGCTGTTAATAGGAAACTACAGCAAACTAAACCAAACAATCAACAGTTGATTTCCATAGGATAAACGATATAACAATTGTCACTCTCAGCCCCATTATTTCGGTCTTTTGGCCTTCTTCAAGGGAGTAAGTCAACAATGGACACGGAAGTAAATGTTATCACCAAAGTTACTTTACAGTGCCATCTCACTGATATGTCAACCTTTGATCAAGGGCAGTAAGCGTCAATTTTCAAGACTTTGGTTTGCCTCGGGTCTTGGAACAGAATCCATAGCCTTTACACCAAAGTGAGATATTGTCAAGAAAGGCATAAGGAAATGGAAGCAGTCGAAAAAAGCAAAAACAAAAATATCCCGAATATTGCAAATGGTACATACAAAAAAGGTGTGTAGCTTTGATTAGACCACTCTAACAAGATAAGTAAAAAAGCTGTATAAAGTTCTACATACAAACTTAACGTGTCCAAATAATATGGTGTACCGTACATGCGAACTAACGTGTCTTAACTAAAAAGTTTTATTGTAGTAGACATGTAACAAATACAATGTACAAACCATGGTATATGGACTTACAAGATATTCTTAAAACAAACTAAGCTTGACTGTATATGGAAGCTGAAGTGTCTTGACTGACGAGGTAAACTGTACATACAAACCAACGTATCCAGACTAACAATGTTCCACTATACATACTAAAGTGTCAAGGTTGAAATGTTCCACTTTATATAAAAACTAAAATATCGTGACTAACAATGTTCCACAATACATGCAATATAAAGTGCCAATGCGAAAATGTTCCACTGAACATACAAACTAAATTATCGTGACTAACAATGTTCCACAATACATGCAATTTAAAGTGTCAATGAAAATGTTCCATTAAACATACAAACTAAATTATCGTGACTAACAATGTTCCACAATACATGCAATTTAAAGTGTAAATGGGAAAATGTTCCACTGAACATACAAACTAAATTATCGCGACTAACAATGTTCCACAATACATGCATTATAAAGTGTCAATGGGAAAATGTTCCACTGAACATACAAACTAAATTATCGTGACTATCAATGTTCCACAATACATGCAATTTAAAGTGTAAATGGGAAAATGTTCCACTAAACATACAAACTAAATTATCGTGACTATCAATGTTCCACAATACATGCAATATAAAGAGCCAATGCGAAAATGTTCCACTGAACATACAAACTAAATTATCGTGACTATCAATGTTCCACAATACATGCAATATAAAGAGCCAATGCGAAAATGTTCCACTGAACATACAAACTAAATTATCGTGACTATCAATGTTCCACAATACATGCAATTTAAAGTGTTAATGAAAATGTTCCATTAAACATACAAACGAAATTATCGTGACTAACAATGTTCCACAATACATGCAATATAAAGTGTCAATGGGAAAATGTTCCACTAAACATACAAACTAAATTATCGTGACTAACAATGTTCCACAATACATGCAATATAAAGTGCCAATGCGAAAATGTTCCACTGAACATACAAACTAAATTATCCAGACTAACAATGTTCCACAATACATGCAATTTAAAGTGTCAATGAAAATGTTCTACTAAACATACAAACTAAATTATCCAGACTAACAATGTTCCACAATACATGCAATTTAAAGTGTCAATGGGAAAATGTTCCACTGAACATACAAACTAAATTATCCAGACTAACAATGTTCCATTCTACATCAAGTTACCAGACAAGCAAGGTTCAAGTGTAAATAAAATGTAGTAACTAAAGTGATCTAACTAGTGTAAAACGAATCAAACTGTTCAGATTAGTACACGTCCATTACATAAAAGCCAAACCTATGCTAGTAGACCTCCCACTCCATGTTCTCCATGAAGGAGAGTATTTTTTGGTATGGTTTACTGTTCCAATTAACAATTCGGGGTCAAACAGTATAAAAAATACACGTTCACTAAAAGGAATACATCAAACGTATACTAAAACGGTTTGAAGATAAAAGACAACAGAAAGAAAACGCATAGGTTGTATAATATGTAAACAAATAAATATTAATCGTATAACACAATACACTTTATAAAACTTTTCATAACTGGTACATAATAAGGTTTGCGAGGGACAGGTCTGTTGTATCCAAAAGCATGTTATCGTGCGATGCAACAAATGAGGGCCCCTGCGAAATCGGGGGTTGTGTTCTGCACACAGGAACGGTCATTGGAGAGACCAAGATTAATCTTCCGATTCTATTGAAATACTTGCGATCTGAATATTTTCTTTCCTATTCCATTTACTCTTCCTTTTCGGTTGTGTAACAGGAGTCTGAAAGTCAAAACATAATCATAACTAATACAAAAACAATTCCTATAATATGCTTAAAAAGTAGTCTATTTTTTTTAGCATACTATAGGTATTTTTTGTATTACTGTTATTAGTATTTGAAAGAATTTCAGGCTCCGGTGGTAAAGGTAAATCTCACCTTTTAAAATGACTCTGCACACGCGCGTTACGAGGATATATGAAATAGAAAAGAAAACAAACTACAGTCGAATCACTAACAAAATTAGCAAATTGTTTTCACACACGGAATTCCATCGTAAAAGTCTAAAGTACACACGAAACGCAAGAAAACAATAGTGTGACTGGCCTAAAAGCAACAAGAAAACACGAAATTGGAACAAAGCAACAAACAAAGAAGATTAACAAGTTATAGAAGTTTAAAAAAAGATCAACTTACAAGGTTCAACTGTTAAGTCTGACAAGATTCACAGCATGTTCAGACTAACAAGGTGCAATTTAGTGTTTAAGTCCAACAAAGTAACTGTAACACAAAGTTTCTTGAATACAAAGGTTGCACTGCATGCCAACAAAATACTCGGACTTAGATAATGAACGATCCAACGTGTTTAAACAGGTTATACACTGAAATAATCAGTAGATATATGGTTTAGATGATCAGGTGTGACTAAGTGCCGAAGTTCTTGCAATGTCTGGATTATCAATTGTAAAGGTATTATCCTAATGATATGATGTACAAGTATAAAGGAGCGTCTTTTAAGCAAATGACCGCTGGTGGTCTTTTACAGTCTGGATAACCCTAGCGATATTCGTTCGACATGTTCTACAAAGTCATGAACACAGAAAATTGCATTTGATCAAGGTCATGACCACACAAGACATATTTTACAGCGTGTTTTACAAAATCAAGACCGTAGGAAGTCGAATTTGTTTATATATGATGCGCCGTTGCACGTGTCTGACACCTTTACCGTGAACTCTGTCCCTCCAAACAACATGTCCACCCGGAGTTGTGAAGATGTAATCCAGCCCTGGGCAGGGCGCTCCACTTTGATTGTGCCGAGTTTGAAGCAGGACTGCTCTGTGATGTAAGTCGGTATCTGGTTGGAGGCGTATACACTGATGGTTACTTCATGCTGTTTGTTGCCGGGGCTGTACAATCTTGTCACAATGCTGCCGTCCTCCACCTCTTGTTCTGCCGTGACAAACGGATCAAAGCACTTGGAACAATACCACTGACTGCTGCTCTGGCTCCAGAATCTATATTCGGGAGAATGTACTTTTGGATCAAAAATGTTATTCACCTCTATACCGTATGTGTACTTCATCACTCGGGATTTTATGACACTCGGGTCAAACCCATACAAGACTGCACCTTTGAGAACCGCAAGTCCGGGATCCTGTGGGCAGAAGATGACCTTATTTGGGAACATCTCTTGGAATTGTGCCTGTATTAGAGAGGATTCGGAGAACCCGCCAACCAACACTATCGTTGTGATATCTTCAGTCATAATTTCTAGCGTATGATTCATGATTCCGCATACTGCCTCACTGAAAAAGTCTTTGCATACCTCGAAACCTATATGCATTTTGTCCCTTTTAATACTAACACTCTGGGACAATTTCGTAGACTTTGACATACTGTCGGCAAACTTGTTGCCCGTCATGTTCTCATAGAGCTCAACTAGGGCTACTGGCATGTGAAACACGACTTTTCTACCCAACTCGGACTTAAACCCGCGTTTCTTCACCTCGAAATCCTGAAACAGTTCTAAGTAATCTGACATAGAGTCCTGTTTCAGTGTCTCCAGGACCTCGTTTCCGAACACTTCATGTAAGAACGCTCGGAAGGCGTTGTCCACTGTCGTCCCACCACACGCCCCGCCACAAGCTCGTCGGATCTCACGGATACGCTGACCGATCGTTATTTGGTGTACCGTCATGTCGATTGTTCCACCTGTACAACCAAGTCATAATGCGCTCAATATAAACATAAGATTAAATCATTAAAATAAAACAATATGATAATAGTAATAAAATCGATACATCTAGTACTGACACTGGAAAGCGTTGTTGCTAACATATCACCGAGGGCGAGCTTTTGCATACCAGATGTGACTTACTATTACATTCTAAACGGCCCATCAACATTTATATAGCATCCTACATAACATATGGATAATAGTTTTAGTTATAATTGATAAACAAAAAAGGCTTACAATCACCATTATACATTAAACAAGAAGATACGCATATCAATATGCACATACGTGAATAAATGAAGTGTGGTGTGTACATGACGTCTGTGCAACGATCCTAAAATGCCGACGTGAAGAGGTTCGTTTTGATGTCCGTTTTCAATTTGGCCAGGGTATTCGACTTTCTAATAGCAGATGTTAAGCTATTCCACAACGTGGCCATTAAAACACGTTCAAATAAATTACATCTATCAAACGTGAACGTAGAACATAAGCATCGGTCTGAATATAAAATTGTCTATGGTTACTTATATCTTTTTGAACAGTTATATAGTGCACTGACCTCCCATGTCTACCACGATAAATTTGGAGCCCTCCTCGAACAGTGGTGCCACTGTTCGCCCAGTGCTTTGTTCACAAACTCGAATGGCGTGCTCCTTCATACAGTACAATGAAGCGGCCTCTGGCTCCAACGCTAACTGAAGATGTTCAGTACAAACACCAGCCTTTGGAAGATAAAGATGCTTATATACTAACACGAATACTGAAAAATTAAAAGATTTTATAGAAACAATGACCTTGATCTTTTCTGCAGCGCCATGAAACGCATGAAACTGCAAGGTCGTAAGGGCTACTTCAAAATGTCTTCTCACTCGTTACAGTATAATGTCATCTCACCCAGTCATATTATACTCACATAGAGGAAACTAGTATTTACCGCCACCCAGTTAAAGCTTTACTTCAAGCAAAGGCTGTAATATTTCAGTCCGAAGACAGAACCAATAACCGATCTCATTTATGTATATGATCAACACCGAGGTCAAATGTAAGGTATTTCTGAGTGAGACATAAGGATACGAAAACGTGATTAAAAAAAGAAAGAATAAATAAGAATCTAAAATGTTGGAAATGGGCTCAAAAGTTTATTATTTTGTCCCTGGGTGTCCCTGATCGAAGGACATACTTGTTAATCCCGCATTCTGCAGTGGTTTCCATATTATTGAGATAAAGTATTCTTTTCTCAATGGACAACATAGATCATCATATCTCACAATTGTTCAAGCATAAAATGTCATCAAATTACGCGATGAAAAGTCTTAAACGTCTTCTGGTTTTTTTTTAAATGAAGTATCTCTGACCTTGACCTTAAAGACAGCACGCTGAAACGCCATCTCGGTGTCTTTCCGAAAATGTTTTATGAAGTTCCATGCAAATCCATTGAGACATAAAACATAGCAAGACAATTCCTTTTAAAAATAAGTAAATCTTTGCAGATAGGTAATGTTAACATTAATACTTCAGCACAGGGTTATTTTGTCCCATAAGGAATCTACTGTGGTACAAATCACTGAGAACGTATGTCTAATATTTTTCGAAAAATATATAAGAAGAGGTAATAAGGACCAATACACGTTTGCCAAAAATGATACAGAAAATGTCAGCAACAGACGAAAAAGTAAAAGAAACACGTCAGCTTGAAAAAGAAAAGTTGCTATATCTGTTTCAATTAGTCTATAAAGTACAATGTTTCTCTTGAAAAAATACACTTTTTAATATTAAGAATTCATTATCAGTATGTTATGAAATTAAGTGCAAAGTATTAAAGGAGACTGATTAATTAAAAATTGTGGGATAATTATTAAAATGGTATGTTTCCAGAATCCCTGAGGACAATTGAGGCAAACAGGCTTCTGAAACACACATCGCTGTTTTGAATAAAACATCAGAATTAAAAAAACCTGGAATACGTACAGCTTGTGCGGCTTCCCTCATGAACTGTTTGGCGCCCTCGTCCCAGATGGCCGGTACTGTGATGACCCAGCCAATCATGCCTTCATCCAGCTCGTTCGCTATCTGTTTCTGGATCATGGTTAGCAGGTGCTCCCTCAGAAATCGTATCGCCATAGAGAAAATGGTCTTAGCCGGCATCATCTCTCCATTGATGTCCTTTATCAGGGTTGACCGACCTAGGGTCTGGTTAGAAAGACAAGTATATACATTTATTTTCTTACATGACGTACAAGGCAAATGTAAATATCCGGTTTGAAAATTCTATGAAAATAGAATATTTGACATATTCATTTATGTCGGTTAGCAAAATGTCATTTTTTTCACATCTTTAAATATAAAAGTTAGCATGTAATGTTTGCTGTGTGAATGCCAGAGAAAAAAGATGTCGGCCATATTTGATTGTATTCAGACAGTAAGACTGTCCCTTGCTTGCAAAGCATGAGACGAAACACATCCTCGTGATTTTTGCTTAAGCCTGGTGTTTTTATTCAAATGAGCGACCAGGTTAAGATTTACGATCATCTGTATACCGTTGGACCTTTGACCTATAACAGTTATTTAGCTAAACAGCACTTGGTAGCTTCCCGGCCGATATCACGTACTACCCCCTAATGTATTACTCCTCAAAGTCTCCCGTACGTATCGCACTCCAGCGTTTATCACAAAGAAATTGTGATAAAATAAAAAAGTATCAAAAAAATAAAAAGGAAAAAAGAGGAAATCCCTGCAAAGTGCTTTATTGGTATGAGTACCTCGATACATACATTGTCGTGATTACTTGAATATAAGAAATCAATACATAGAAAGGTTGTTGTGTCGCCTGTAGAGGTTGGTTAAATCGCGATGAATTTCATGTATTGACAACAAAACCACAAACATTGACCTTGACATTACACAAAGAAACAACATAAACCTGATGATCCTGAGATCCTGATGGCGAGCATAAAACTTGTCTAAAGTTCTCATTACTATGCATCTTTGGAAACCGTGTTATAAAGTTTGTCCGTAGTAGTAGACACCTATCAGGGACGTCATGATATTCGGAGCAAGCTCTTGAGTACTGAATCGACTGTGACTTGTAAACACCTCAGGTAGGGGCAGCAGGGATGTTGCTATCAAGAAAGGGATAGTTAACGATCCGGAATTTAGTCGAAATAGTCCCGCTTCTCGTACAGCTTAGTAGTAAGCCGTCCCTATTGGTCATGTTGTAAGTTAGATCGAGGAAAGAGGCTTAAGTAAAGAGTCTGAGATGTCATTGATTTCCAGCTCTGGAGGGTTAATACCATCGATGTGGTCTATGAATCTACAGCATATCATCGATATAATTGAATACAAAATTGAAGGACTTTGCTACATTATTGTTATCACTCCTTCCAAGTTCATCAATAATCTCACCTTCATGTGAAAACAGAAACAAATCGGCCAGAAGAGAGCGCAGTTTATTCACATGGGGATGCCTACAGTATTACCATCGAATTCTACATAGAGTTATTGTCAACCAGCTGGAACTCAATCATTTCATTTTGGACTTTGTTGTATTTTCCGCAAAATATTCTCTAAAACCATTTGCAACCATTTATTGTTATCGCCGTACGCTTTTCTTTGACAAGAGAGCTTTCGCTATACGAGAACGTACCTTTAATTTGGTATCAGGAATGGTAGTGTAAAGGGTTGAAAAGTCAAATATGTTGATAGAAGAGATATTTTGAGAAGAGGATGTTCAAGATTGATCAAAAGATATTTTGTTTTCTTCAAAATCCCCATATGGTTTATTCCAATTCTTGAGTATACAGTATCAAAATACGACCTCAACCCTGATTTAATGCTCGTGATAATGGAAGTGAGTGTATTTACATTTCATTCTCTTTTCGTGTGATATATGGTGGGGTATTGGTCATGTACAAAACTGCTTCTGTCAGCAATTTGGGAAATTGTGTGAATTTCTTGAGTTTGGTGGCAACATTTCCCAGCATACTGTAGGCATTCCTATGGAACACACTGTGCCTCTCTTCTGATCGACCTGGTTTGATCTCATAAGAAGGTGAATTTATCAATGAGCTTATCAGGGCTGGTAGGAATTACTATACTGAGTCCTTTCAATTTCACATTCAGATATATACTCTCCCGTGCTTGAAATCGAGAATACTGAAGATTCATTGACCTCGGCCTGTTCCCCGATCTTTACTTATGCTATGCTTTACGATAAACAAGACGACTTCAATTATACCGCTATGAATTTTCCCTTTCTTAGTAGTAACATCGTGTCCCCAACTTATGGTCGCAGTTGATCCGGTATCAAAGTATCAAAAGGTTTCTCCGAATATGATGATTTTCGTGATGGATATCAACTACTGACAGGCAAATATACAACGCGAGGTTAACAAGGATACATGCTGATGAAGACTTGCCAAGTGTTATGATCGCTATCATGATCCCGTTGGGAATAGTGCCATTGTTTGTGTGGTATGAAGGTCGGGGTTTCCATTACACTCATTAGCGTACCTTGTCGCTACCCTAGTTCTCGCTATGAGAGGTGACATTACTTTGACCTAGATTCACATGGCGGGTATCGTCGATGAATCAAAATATGCTTACCCTTACTGAACGCCTGGTCTTATTATCCTTGTGATATTTTCAAGGGTGTCTTTATTTCGTTCGTTCATATTGCGCCCTAATTTTATTGATTTGGGATCCAAATGTTTTTGTTGATACGCTTGTTTTCTCTTGTTTTTTCTCTATGCATGTTTAGACAACCATTCTTGTGACACGTGGATGAAGGCAATTGCTTTAGTGATGAAGAGCTACGATTTATATTGTTTTACTTGAAATACCAATTACACTAACGTTTGATCGCATTGAACGTTCGCCAAGGTGACGAAGGCAATAGGTTCAGTCAAATGCCAGGATATATCCTTAAGACAAGTCCTTAAAATGGTTGTTGATAAGTTCTGCTTAACGCTCAGCATTTAGGATAGTGACAACAGCTGGTTCACAAGTTGTCAGTATAATGTGACCGGGCGAAGTAGGGCGCTGACTGCCTCCGGCATGGCATTTCAGTAAGTTGGCACTGCAAAATTGTCATCGGTATCACAAGGAGGCAATGCCACCAACATTTCCTATCTCCAGCACACAAACACGCATGCATACATATGTACATTACACACAAAGAGGCGTGTTCTTGAATGACCTTAGCTGTGAATAGGATGTTTACACTTTAAATCAAAACCAAACCTTTGACCATCCACACCAGTCTTTCTAATTTTCGAATGTTTGGCCATTGTGTTTATTGTAACAGTGACATTGGCTGATCCGGATGAGTGTGTCGGACGGATGGACAAGAACATTTCTTGGAGGAATAAGATTTATATAGAAGGTGTACGTTCATGAATTTCGATTGATACTTCATTTTGCTGGCATGGGTCAGCTAACGAAGAAAACAAACTGGGTGCATGTTTTCTAAGGATGCCAAGGTAGCTAGGTTCTCCAAGTAGACTAAAAACCCGGGTCAGATTTCAATCGTAGACCAATGACCTACGGGGGTGACTTGTAGTCACCAATTATATGAACACCTTTCTGAGATACATTATCATTCATTTTTGTTTTGTTAAGAATTGTTTTGTCATGTTTGGCAAATCTGAAATATACCGGACACAACTATCGATAACATTTTCTATTGATTTCAACGCAATTTTATTTACGATGAAAAACAATTCAAATACTCCTTTTCAATCCTACTTTAACTATTAATTTGCCAATAACAGACTTGCACCACTTGCTAAAAGCTGTCTTAGAGGTAAATCATTACACTAAAGCTGTCTTAGAGGTACATCATTACACTAAAGCTGTCTTAGAGGTACAGTATTACACTAAAGCTGTCTTAGAGGTAAATCATTACACTAAAGCTGTCTTAGAGGTACATCATTACACTAAAGCTGTCTTAGAGGTA
>NW_018407163.1:615413-628530 GCF_002113885.1 Mizuhopecten yessoensis | reverse complement strand
TTACACTACAACTGTCTTAGAGGTAAATCATTACACTAAAGCTGTCTTAGAGGTAAATCATTACACTAAAGCTGTCTTAGAGGTACATCATTACACTAAAGCTATCTTACAGGTACATCATTACACTTAAGCTGTCTTAGAGGTACATCATTACACTAAAGCTGTCTTAGAGGTAAATCATTACACTAAAGCTATCTTACAGGTAAATCATTACACTAAAGCTGTCTTAGAGGTAAATCATTACACTATATGATTTGTTCGAAGGTGTAAACAAAAATGATAACAAAATAAAAGCACCAACAATTACCGTAAAGCGCTTTTTGCCTTACGATCTGAATGTAAGCACATTCATTTAAACATCAAAACTATGCTACACCTCTTTGACACATATGTGAGTAGTGTATTATATTATGGCTGTGAAATATGGGGTAGTTATAAAGGAGTTGAAATAGAAAGGGTTCATATGGAATTTTGTAAAAATATACTGTGTGTTAAAAAATCTACGTGCAATGCTATGGTATATCTTGAGCTTGGACGACTTCCTCTGGCAAACAAGCAGGTGCTTCGAATGTTTAAATATTGGTTTAAGTTGTTAAATTGTGAAAATTGTATACTAAAAGAAGCATATCAGTTTTTATTGAAAGAAACTTGGAGGGAAAACCCGAAACGAAATTGGATATTATTCATGAAGCATAGATTATTTGAACTAGGGTTTGGATATATATATATATGGTTAAGGCAGGCAGCTACCGACATCTGTCTACTACCTATTATTAAACAGCGCATAGATGATCAGGCAAAACAAACTTTTTTTAACTCGTTGGCAATCTCAAGTAAATGTGATCTCTATAGCAATATGGTAGATACCTTGATGTTGCAATATTATTTAACAAAGTTTATACCAAAACAACGTCGAAGTATGATTACCAAATTACGTATGTCAGCTCACAATCTTGCAATAAAAACGGGAAGGTACAGGACTATTGCAAGAAATAATAGATATTGCAGTAACTGTGACCTAATAGAGATAGAAGATGAATTTTCATTTTCTCTTTACCTGCCCACGTCATCTAGATCAAAGGAGAAAATATATTAAAAATTAATACTAGCAAAAACCATCTGTATTCAAACTTATCGAATTAGTAAATACACACAATGTAAAAGAACTGAATTTGTTAGGTAAATTTATTATTGAAGCTAACAAACGAAGAATTGTTTAACTTATAATTTTGTTTTATCTAATTTTGTATTACTCAATCGTATCATGTCCATGTTTTTTGTTCGTACAATCTTTCATGTTTAAGATGGTAAATACTCAATGTTGTTGTATTAATATTTGATGATGATAAAGATTTATAAGGCAATGATGATGATGATGATGATGATGATGATGATGATGATGATGATGATACAGATGTTATGATGATGATGATGATGATGATGATGATGATGATGATGATGATGATGATGATGATGATGATGATGATGATGATGATGATGATGACGACGACGACGATGATGATAATAATGATGAAAGTGATGACAATAATGATTTCGATGATGTTGCTGTTGCTGCTGATTTGTGATCAATGTGCCAGTTATTTTTTTTTGTAATTGTTTATTTTTCGACGATTTTTTCATAATACATATAATCATGAAAAGAAACACACACACACACGCACACACACACACACAAACTTACAGAGCATATATGCTAGCACGAGATAACTTCTTATACAACCATCATATTCTGCATATTTATTTATTAAAACATTTCCTCATTCTCCTACCCCTAGATGATATGCGCTAAGAAGAATAGTTCAAACTTCCAAGCCTAGCATAGTATATGTATCACTCTTCACCAACACACACACACACACACACACACACTTATCACAATGTGTACATGATCATTTGAGCACTGATATATCTACATTGTGGACACTAATACATGTTTCTGCACTGTTTACATGTTCGATAGTAGCTATTTAATTGTACATACATGAATATGTACAATATATAAACACACATGCATACACATAAGACTTGTATGCAGTCAGCTGTCTACATATATTGACTTATTATACAACCATCACATTCTGCATATTTATTTATTAAAACATTTCCTCATTCTCCTACCCCTAGATGATATGCGCTAAGAAGAATAGTTCAAACTTCCAAGCCTAGCATAGTATATGTATCACTGTTCACCAACACACACACACACTTATCACAATGTGTACATGATCATTTGAGCACTGATATATCTACATTGTGGACACTAATACGTGTTTCTGCACTGTATACATGTTCGATAGTAGCTATTTAATTGTACATACATGAATATGTACAATATATAAACACACATGCATACACATAAGACTTGTATGCAGTCAGCTGTCTACATATATTGACTCTCATATGCCTCATACCTAGCTGTATCTATATAATTCATCTTTTACACACCCATACATACACACACACACACACAAACACACCATCCACCACACAACACACCATAACAAACTCTCAGACACCTATCCATTACACAGGTTAATATACACATCACTCTCTTACTTTAGAACCATAAATAATAGTATACATATGTTGTGTACATCAAACCTACTATACTTATATAAGAGTAAAATCAGTAGTATAAGTTTAGAGAGAGAGAGAAGGAGAGAGAGGGAGAGAGAAAAGAGAGAGAAGAGAGAGAGAGAGGAGAGAGATAGGGGAGGCAATCTTACATGTAAAAATTGTAATTTTTCCGGAAGTACGTCACGAAAATGGACGCTGATGACGATGTGTGGAGCCACCTTAATCAGAAACTGCTGAGGCTTTGGATATATACCGTATACAAAAATAAATTAAAACACAGGAAATCTATAATAGGTTTCCATTTTCTCCAACCTGTTTCAAATTTCATTTTGACGTGCTCACTTTTACTGTTATTAATATAGTTTTGGACAATGAAATGATCTTTAATAACATTAATTAGTGCATTGAGATTTAAAGATTTGCAGAGACATCTAGTCTTGTATATATAATGTTTGATAAGAATTAAAATTTCATTATCAAAAAATCTGGAAAGGTGTGAAACTATTCCAAAAAGGAAGGATTCCTGATTAAATGAAAACGGGATAAAAAATAGATCCAGCAGAGTTTCAAATCTCTACAGTAATTTCTGCACTTCTCGACATTCCCAAAGACAATGAATTATTGTTTCATGTTCTTTATTACACAAAGTATGATGATGAAGATTTATAAGGCAATGATAATGATGATGATGATGATGATGATGATGATATAGATGTTATGATGATGATGATGATGATGATGATGATATAGATATAGATGTTATGATGATGATGACGACGACGACGACGACGACGACGATAATAATGCTGAAAGCGATGACAATAATGATTTCGATGATGTTGCTGTTGCTGCTGATTTGTGATCAATGTGCCAGTAATATGAAATTATTTGTTAATCCTCCAAGTTGTAAAACTTACGGAAATAAATTGAATTGAATTAAATACTGTCAGTGTAATATAACAGTGTCATGTAACTGACTTGCCTTGTTATTGTGCAAAAGCATCTTAAACTGTTTGAAGTACAGCCAGCCTGTGTGTTCATTCTCCTCTGTCAGCTCGGAGTATTTCGTCTCCGCATCGTATCCAAACGAGTGGAATTTCTTGTCTGGGGAAAGAAGCAAGGAAGACGGAGTTTTTTGTGACATTAATTTTCCACTGCCAATCCAAGCGTTTGTGTTGATCTTCAATGGCTCCCGTTCGTGGTCATGTCGCATCTGGAAGGCGTACCCGGAATAGGTGGTGCCAAAGTCAAGAGCAGCAATTATAATCGGGGAAAAGTCCATCGTCTACTGTAACATGACAAGTATCAGCATGTATTGCTCTAAAGGGACTATTCATTATTCCACGCAGCTAACATTGATGAATAAAGATTTGTTGATATTATTTTGAATTAAAATAATCAATTTTCTTCATGATTTGTTATGTGTAGCAGACAAAAGATAAAACGTGTATAGGATGACAATTTTGATATGCTTAAAAAAAATCTTTTCACGGACAGGGGGTTGTCACGTGCGCCGGGTACACCCCCTGGATCCGCCACCTTACATTGTATATAATAATCACTATACCTGGAGTTTAATCATTTTATGTGTATTATACAGAAATAAATGTAACAAAGCTAGACAACTTTTCACTCGTGACTTTCCAAGAACTCACCTGATGATAAATACCCAGGTGGAGTGACAAGAGGGATAAGGGAGGATATCACGGCTAAATGCATTTGGCCATCAAATTCCAACAGCCTTTGTCTTAAGGAATTATAGTCGTTTCGCCCCAAACCCGTTACGCCTCAGACCATTTCGCCCCTACTTTTTCACGTCGCTCATTTCGCCCCAAATATGACAACCATATCGCCCCAAAATCCGTTTTATCGCCTTATCGCCCCAAAATTCTTTATCATCCCAACCACTACGAACCTGTATTGAACGATATCTGATCTTGTGAAAGTGGCGGTAGTTATTACAAGTTTCACTTAAATATTAATTATTAGGAACACGGGATTCATCATTTGATAGCAAAAATACTGTTTTTACCCTAAATATATTGAGATATCAGAATGAATGTCAGCTATTTCAAATTTTCCACGATGAAGAACGAAAATGATAAAGTTGGTTTGAAATGTAGAATCCCAGAATTATATTAGATGCTATATAAGTCCATGGAAGAATGTAACATAGCAGGACACGGTATAAATTGATTTTTTATAGTTATTTCTTTTAATTAGTTAAAAAAATACTTATGCTGGAAAGGAAAAAGATCTATATACATATAGACATAAACAAATATTAGTACACATTCTCTCTCTTGCAACACACATAAAAAAAATGTTTCCGATCTACGGCACGCGTGTATAATTTATCCATAAAATCTAATTATTTCAAAAATAGATATATTATCTAAAATAAACAAATCCTGCCTAACATAGATTCTATAGATATGTTACAATATCGATCTACGGCACACGTGTATATAATCTAATTATTTTATGCATCTATATATTATCTAAATTAAACAAATCCTCATAACATAGATCCTATAGATATGATACAATAGAGATCTAACGTTACGACACAAAAATCATGTCCCAAACATCAAACGAATTGCAACAGATATTAGTTTTTAATGTCTATCTATATATTACATAAAAAGTAGATATTTTATTTTAAAATTTGTCGAATAAGTTAATTTTATGGAGGACTTTTTTGGGGCGAAATAGTTGGGGCGTTATGTATTTTTGGGGCGAACTGATTGGGGCGATATGAATCAAATTTGGGGCGTAACAGCTTGGGGGCGTTACGGTTTTGGGGCGAATCGTCTGACACCCAAATCAAGTCTACCCGATAATTACATATAATGCCATTAATTTATAACTTTCTCTACAATGTCAGTCTTCGCCTGGTAAACCTTAATTATATTGGTTTCCCTGTTTATAAGGGTTGGAGGTAATCTTTCTGGGACCAAATCATTATCATACCGAAATATGACATAATGAGTGATAATGTAACTCAACAATGCTACAGATCTTTATACAGGGTATATCTAGTACGACGTTATCTTACCTTAGTATAGCGCACCTGTACACCGAATTTATCACATCACCTTCATCTTAATTACGACTTACAGATGCACATACACAGTAACACCTGTTACAAAGCGAAACTAATTTCTGTATTACATATATTACATCCTCGTTGGAGCTCTACACTGTACGTGTGTGCAGGGTACATGTAAGCTGTATACGGATGTGTTGTGACCTACTTATGCATACACCACGACGAGACCAGACAAAACCACAAAATGAAACTACATTAGACAAAGCAGTTAGTTGATTAACGGAATAATGAGGCACATTATAATGTTGGTTTCGAGTCTGTCTAAAACCGGCACGTTCGAATAGCGAAAGGTCTTATCTTCTGGTTATTATTTGCAAGTACGAGACAAATATGTGTGTTCTTCGCGAAGAACTCCTCACCGACTTCTCTGATAGAAGGTTTTGAACCCCCAGTGGATTTTATTGCAAAAGTTTATTATTAATATTATCTGACCATTAATATCAACATCGGGTTTAAAGTCAGAGTAATGCATTGTTAGATTGTTTACAGAAATAATTATAACAAGATAAGAGAAAACAATACCCCATATATACGACTATGTCTCGTGAGTGTAATAACAAGATTAAATACAGTGTAAGTACGTTATAAACTAAATAAAATACAATATACTGTAACAGCTGAGGAATGTGGGGGGGGGGGGGGGGGAAATCCAGTGATGAGGTATAACACGGGGACCCACTCAATAGTCTACAGTCAAGAGTCAACAAGCTTTATTTACCGTCGCATATACATGTAACATAATAACATTAGCACTGTCTTCTTGCGACAAAACATATATAAATTTAACAAGGATCACAGTACTTATGGATATATAATAATAATAATAAAATGTATTCAGGTAAAATAGGCATGTAATTACAAGATATCACAATTTAGAATAAAACATATAATTAAGATCACAATGCAGCTTGTAAATACAAAAGAATATTTTGTATTAAGACTGAGAATTATAATAGAATTCTCATAATTAAAGTTTTCTTAATTCAATCCTTGACATATATCCGAGTATAAAAATATAAAAAAAGTCTAATACACTGTACAAAATAGGCAGATATTACTATAAAATGAGACAGACTATTTTTAGTATATAAAGGTAGATATAAATAGGTCGCATAATAGGAGTGGTGTGTGCCATTTACCTAGGATTACCCATGAAAGCCACAAAGTGCCTTATTTCCAATGGGATCCTTTAAAAATGGAAGAAAATAAAAGCAAAAATTAGAAACAAATAAGAAAATCACTCCGGTAACGGTCCAGATAGCACAGAGCAGTATATATGGAAAACAATACAACATACATAATGATTATTATTGATAGTGGCAGGCAGCTTCTTATAGTAGCAAACTATAAAATATTGTTACATAGTTATTTACTGATAGGGCATGAACAAAATTGAAATTTGAAATGATTGTGCAATGCCGTAAGTCAAGCTTTCAAGGGTTTGGGGTAATACATGTGTGCTCAATAGTAGACAAAGATATCAACTTCATTTTTTGCTTTGAAGCACAAGGTGTTTTTTAGCATTGGTTTTGAATTTATGTTTGTTTTTGATATTTTTGATATGATCCGGTAAAGAGTTCCAATCTTTAGCAGCCGAAAAGAAAAAAGGGTGCTTCTGTACCCTTGACGTTTTTAATAGCGAAATTTGAATTTCCGAATCTGTAGTACCGTATGTGTTATTGTTTTTGGTGAAGAATTCATGCATATACTGAGGGCATATCTCATTAAAGATGTTAAATGCATGATTTAAACGAAGTTGACGAACTCTTCCCTCTACATTGAGCATACTAATTTTTGTAGTTCAGTAAAGGTAATTATTGTCCTGTTATTTAAGTTAAGATTTTTTTTTATGTAATTTAGAAAGACCGTCAAGTAGTAAGGGTTTTAGGTCAGGGTCATTGAGTGCAGTCTCCTATATAATCCCTACCAACTCCCTGGCACCCCACTAGTGGCACCCCCCTTCGGCAGGAGGGTACCGATCGATGACGTCACAGGGGGGGGGGGGGGTGTTCTCATGTATTTGGGGTTTTCCTAAATGCATCTGTTTGTAGCGACCGCCTATATACGAGGGGGGGAGATACCGATCGATGATGTCATAGGGGTTTCTCATGTATTTTGGTTTTTCCTGACTGCATCTATTTGTAGCGGTCCGATTGCATCACGTTTAGAAATAGTCAAACCGGTTCCAACCGGTTATGAATACAGCATATACCGGCTGCTTCATAATGTCTGTATAGGATGGTTGCTGCTACTGCTGCTGTAGTTGTTGTTAAGTAGCTCATCCTGGCGGCGGCGGCGATTGTTGAAGCAACACAACTACCACCACCATCCCCGCCGCCGCCGCCGCCGCCGCCAGGATGAGCTACTTGACAATAACTACAGCAGCAGCAGCAGCAGCAGCAGCAACCATCCTATACAGACATTATGAAGCAGCCGGTATATGCTGTATTTACCCAGCAGCAGCAGCATGTGTAACAGTACTNGTAAACGGGAGCGATGTGAAGATATAATTTTAATTAGATTGTAACAGTTCTCGATATCTATATAAGAATAACAACTTTTAATTTCCATGATTCATGAAAGTAGGATGGGGAATACGGTATGTCTTTCTCGGTGTTGTATTCATAACCGGTTGAACCGGTTTGACTTTTTCTAAACGTGATGCAATCGGACCGCTACAAATAAATGCAGTCAGGAAAAACCAAAATACATGAGAAACCCCTATGACATCATCGATCGGTACCCCCCTCGTATATAGGTTGTCGCTAAAAATAGATGCAGTCAGGAAAAACCCAAATACACGAGAACCTCCCCCCCCCCTTCCCTGTAACGTCATCGATCGGTACCCCACTGCCGAAGGGGGTGGGGGTCACTAGGGGGTTATTGGCTGCACTCAATATGGGAACCCTCTGTGACGTCGATTGGTACCCCCATACCAGAGGGGGTGCCACTAGGGGGGTACCGGGGGGTACTATAAGATTATATAGGAGACTACATGTACTACTCTTCGTTTTGAAGAAAGGGATAACTTTTGCAGTTTTAAGATCGTCAGGTACTATACCCTCAGATATGGATAAATTTATTAGAAAGGTGATAGGAATTTTGATTATTGGTGCCGCATCCCGCAAGAATCTAGCAGGAATTTGATCTAAACCTGTACTTTTACAAATATTCAAATTGCATAACTCCCTGTACACAAACTCTTCCGAGACATGATGAAGATGAAATTTAATCCCTTTCGGGTTTCTTTTAGTATAACATCCCTAAACAACTTTGATGTATAATGATACAAGCCTTTATACAATGGAAGTTTTTCAATCAATTTAGAACAATAGTAAAATATTTGTAAAAATGGTTGGCTACTGTAATGTCATCATGACAGTTTACACTGGTTACTGTAGTGTCATCATGACAGTTTACACTGTCTACTGTAATGTCATCATTAACATCCCTAAACAACTTTGATGTATAATGATACAAGCCTTTATACAATGGAAGTTTTTCAATCAATTTAGAACAATAGGAAAATATTTGTAAAAATGGTTGGCTACTGTAATGTCATCGTGACAGTTTACACTGGTTANCAAAAAGATATGAATTTTCATATCTTTTTGTACCACGGTACACTTTCATATGGTACACAAAGATATGAAAATTCAAATCTTTGTGTACCATGTAAAAGTGTACCATGGTACATAAAGATTATAAACAACTTTACAAAAAAAATCTTTACTTTCAAAAACATACGTACCAACAGCCGATATCAGCCGGCAAAATGATTTGAATTTGCATATCTTTCTGTGCCGTGGTACACTTTTACCCGGTACAAAAAGATATGAAAGCTTCTCTCCTTTAGTAACGCGTTACACTTTTTTCATTTCTTTTTGTACCACCTACGGTACAAATAGATATGAAAAAAGTGTACCATGAAATCACGCGTTACACTTTTTTTCATATCTTTCTCTACCGTGGTACACTTTTTCCCGGTACAAAAAGATGTGAAAGCTTCTCTCCTTTTAGTACCGCGTTATACTTTTTTCATTTCTTTTTGTACCACCTACGGTTCACCACTGCTGATGAAAACAGAGTTAGTTGCAATTGTGTAAGTATTGTGGCCTTGACAGGGTCTCCAACAGGGAAAAAGAACATCTGTATATTTTTGTCATTACCCTTGTTTTGATAGATGTCCAGATTATAAAAGAATCGTACAACTAGCTCATCGTATTTCCCTCCAAAAAATATAAAAGGGTAGACTATTTATCCTTCGAAGTAATTAAATTGATTGTCCCCCTTTGTCCCCTTGTCCCATACGGACCCCGTCGGCGTTTTCAACTGATTTGGAGTTTCTTTCACATTCGAAATGTAAGTATTAGAAAAATAATCCATAACGCAAAACTTTTATAAAATTCGGTAAAGGATATTGAACAGTTAATTTCAATTAAAATGAGTAAGTAATAGTTTGGTAGCTCATTTGGTGTAATCAAAATAACAGACATTCTGTGCGATAACATTTCATTGTATGTGATGACAGCCTTATCGGGGTGTAATTTGTCATACTTGGTAACCTTTACGTCTGATTGTTTCACATGTTTCTGTACCACGGCTGTTTTCGGCCGTTATTTTGGTACAGAAAGATACAAAAGCAACGGGTTGATTGTATTTCTGCTTTCATATCTTTGTGTACCATGATACACTTTTACATGGTACACAAAGATTTGAATTTGAATATCTTTGTGTACCATGTAAACGTGTACCATGGTACAAAAAGATATGAAAATTCATATCTTTTTGTCAGGCTCTTGTCGGCCATCGTACCTTTCATATCCAAGGCCCTTACAGTGTTTCCACAGGTTTTTAGAATTGCCTTTATTTTCTTCGATTTTATTTAATTGCTTTTAGCTTTTTGAACAAGTTTTTGAAGTTTATTTCTGAGCTGGCAAAATTCTTTATGTATATCAGGATTGTGACTCCTCTTGAAATGTTAAGTTTATCATCCCTTTCAGATATGAGGTCAAGTATTTCAGAGGTCATCCAGGGTTCAGTGCGTTGTTTTAGGCGAATTTCTTTTATGGGAACCACATGGTCTAAAGCATCTGTAAAAAAAGTCTCTGAACAATTTCCAGGCCTTGTGTATGTCAGGAGCAAGAAAGCAACCTTCCCATTTAGCCTCTGTTAGTTTATTTATTAAATTTTCTTTAGACTAATTCTTAGTTGAACGATTTTTAACATTAGTATGCATGTTGAATACACTACGAGGTCGTTTGCGCGTGCAGAACACAGGGAAGTGATCACTGATGCCAATCGGTAGGGCCTCTGATTGACTTATATTTTCACGTGTATTGCAAAGAATATCATCAATCAGAGATTGTGTGGAGTCAGTTATCCTCGTTGGATTAGATATGATTCGTTCTAGATTAAAAAGTCTCAATAAATTACAGTATGAGGAATAAATGAATTGCATGCATTTTTGGAAACAAATGTTAAAATCGCCAAGTATGATAATTTCAGAGTCAGATTTTATGTTTTGTTCTGCTGGGGTGAAAACTAAATCCTTTCTGACGTGGGGGCATACTTCACCACCCGTACGGTTTCTGTCATATATATATATATAAACATGACAACAATTCAATTTGGATTTGCTACAAATATATAGTTGTACAATTGCAATCACAGTTTATGCAAAATAAAAAAATAGAAATTTTAAAAGAAATCATTTAATAGTGAACACTTGTATGTCACACAAGTGTAACAAAAGACAAGTTAAGACACTATACTAGTGTAGTGTACATATATGTTAAACACTATCATAGTGTCATGTACAAAAATGCTAGACACTATCACAGTGTAATGTACATATATGCTAGACACTATCACAGTTTAGTGTACATATATGCTAGACATTATCATAGTGTTATGTACATATATGCTAGACACTATCACAGAGTAATGTACATATATGCTAGACACTATCACAGTGTAATGTACATATATGCTAGACACTATCACAGTGTAATGTACATATATGCTAGACACTATCACAGTGTAATGTACATATATGCTAGACACTATCACAGTGTAATGTACATATATGCTAGACACTATCACAGTGTAATGTACATATATGCTAGACACTATCACAGTGTAATGTACATATATGCTAGACACTATCACAGTGTAATGTACATATATGCTAGACACTATCACAGTGTAATGTACATATATGCTAGACACTATCACAGTGTAATGTACATATATGCTAGACACTATCACAGTGTAATGTACATATATGCTAGACACTATCACAGTGTAATGTACATATATGCTAGACACTATCACAGTGTAATGTACATATATGCTAGACACTATCACAGTGTAATGTACATATATGCTAGACACTATCACAGTGTAATGTACATATATGCTAGACACTATCACAGTGTAATGTACATATATGCTAGACACTATCACAGTGTAATGTACATATATGCTAGACACTATCACAGTGTAATGTACATATATGCTAGACACTATCACAGTGTAATGTACATATATGCTAGACACTATCACAGTGTAATGTACATATATGCTAGACACTATCACAGTGTAATGTACATATATGCTAGACACTATCACAGTGTAATGTACATATATGCTAGACACTATCACAGTGTAATGTACATATATGCTAGACACTATCACAGTGTAATGTACATATATGCTAGACACTATCACAGTGTAATGTACATATATGCTAGACACTATCACAGTGTAATGTACATATATGCTAGACACTATCACAGTGTAATGTACATATATGCTAGACACTATCACAGTGTAATGTACATATATGCTAGACACTATCACAGTGTAATGTACATATATGCTAGACACTATCACAGTGTAATGTACATATATGCTAGACACTATCACAGTGTAATGTACATATATGCTAGACACTATCACAGTGTAATGTACATATATGCTAGACACTATCACAGTGTAATGTACATATATGCTAGACACTATCACAGTGTAATGTACATATATGCTAGACACTATCACAGTGTAATGTACATATATGCTAGACACTATCACAGTGTAATGTACATATATGCTAGACACTATCACAGTGTAATGTACATATATGCTAGACACTATCACAGTGTAATGTACATATATGCTAGACACTATCACAGTGTAATGTACATATATGCTAGACACTATCACAGTGTAATGTACATATATGCTAGACACTATCACAGTGTAATGTACATATATGCTAGACACTATCACAGTGTAATGTACATATATGCTAGACACTATCACAGTGTAATGTACATATATGCTAGACACTATCACAGTGTAATGTACATATATGCTAGACACTATCACAGTGTAATGTACATA
>NW_018407163.1:585698-613288 GCF_002113885.1 Mizuhopecten yessoensis | reverse complement strand
AGTCACAATGAAATGTCCGTATAATGTGACCGGAGTACTGTAGGACTTATAAAGTAGTCACAATGAAATGTCGGTATAATGTGACCAGAATACTGTAGGACATATAAAGTAGTCACAATGAAATGTCCGTATAATGTGACCGGAGTACTGTAGGACTTATAAAGTAGTCACAATGAAATGTCCGTATAATGTGACCAGAATACTGTAGGACATATAAAGTAGTCACAATGAAATGTTGGTATAATGTGACCGGAGTACTGTAGGACATATAAAGTAGTCACAAGGAAATGTCCGTATAATGTGACTGGAGTATTGTAGGACTTATAAAGTAGTCACAATGAAATGTCGGTATAATGTGACCAGAGTACTGTAGTACTTATAAAGTAGTCACAATGAAATCTCCGTATAATGTGACTGGAGTACTGTAGGACTTATAAAGTAGTCACAATGAGATGTCGGTATAATGTGACTGGAGTATTGTAGGACTTATAAAGTAGGCACAATGAAATGTCGGTATAATGTGACTGGAGTATTGTAGGACTTATAAAGTAGGCACAATGAAATGTCGGTATAATGTGACTGGAGTATTGTAGGACTTATAAAGTAGTTACAATGAGATGTCGGTATAATGTGACTGGAGTATTGTAGGACTTATAAAGTAGACACAATGAGATGTCCGTATAATGTGACCGGAGTGCTGTAGGACATATAAAGAAGTCACAATGAAATGTCGGTATAATGTGACCAGAGTACTGTAGGACTTATAAAGCAGTCACAATGAAATGTCCGTATAATGTGACCAGAGTACTGTAGGACATATAAAGTAGTCACAAGGAAAATGGGCCAGAATACTGTAGGACATATAAAGTAGTCACAATGAAATGTCGGTATAATGTGACCGGAGCACTGTAGGACTTCTAAAGTAGTCACAATGAAATGTCCGTATAATGTGACTGGAGTATTGTAGGACTTATAAAGTAGGCACAATGAAATGTCGGTATAATGTGACTGGAGTATTGTAGGACTTATAAAGTAGACACAATGAGATGTCCGTATAATGTGACCGGAGTGCTGTAGGACATATAAAGAAGTCACAATGAAATGTCGGTATAATGTGACCAGAATACTGTAGGACATATAAAGTAGTCACAATGAAATGTTGGTATAATGTGACCGGAGTACTGTAGGACATATAAAGTAGTCACAAGGAAAATGGGCCAGAATACTGTAGGACATATAAAGTAGTCACAATGAAATGTCCGTATAATGTGACCTGAGTACTGTAGGACTTATAAAGTAGTCACAATCAAATGTCGGTACAATGTGACCGGAGTACTGTAGGACTTATAAAGTAGTTACAAGGAAATGTCCGTATAATGTGACCTGAGTACTGTAGGACTTATAAAGTAAGTAGTCACAATGAAATGTCCGTATAATGTGACTGGAGTATTGTAGGACTTATAAAGTAGTCACAATGAAATGTCCGTATAATGTGACCTGAGTACTGTAGGACTTATAAAGTAAGTAGTCACAATGAAATGTCCGTATAATGTGACTGGAGTATTGTAGGACTTATAAAGTAGACACAATGAGATGTCCGTATAATGTGACCGGAGTACTGTAGGACATATAAAGTAGTCACAATGAAATGTCGGTATAATGTGACCAGAATACTGTAGGACATATAAAGAAGTCACAATGAAATGTCGGTATAATGTGACCGGAGCACTGTAGGACATATAAAGTAGTCACAAGGAAAATGGGCCAGAATACTGTAGGACATATAAAGTAGTCACAATGAAATGTTGGTGTAATGTGACCGGGGTACTGTAGGACATATAAAGTAGTCACAAGGAAAATGGGCCAGAATACTGTAGGACATATAAAGTAGTCACAATGAGATGTCGGTATAATGTGACTGGAGTATTGTAGGACTTATAAAGTAGGCACAATGAAATGTCGGTATAATGTGACTGGAGTATTGTAGGACTTATAAAGTAGTCACAATGAAATGTCGGTATAATGTGACCGGAGCACTGTAGGACATATAAAGTAGTCACAAGGAAAATGGGCCAGAATACTGTAGGACATATAAAGTAGTCACAATGAAGTGTTGGTATAATGTGACCGGAGTACTGTAGGACATATAAAGTAGTCACAATGAAATGTTGGTATAATGTGACCAGAGTACTGTAGGACTTATAAAGCAGTCACAATGAAATGTCCGTATAATGTGACCTGAGTACTGTAGGACTTATAAAGTAGTCACAAGGAAATGTCGGTATAATGTGACCAGAATACTGTAGGACATATAAAGTAGTCACAATGAAATGTTGGTATAATGTGACCAGAGTACTGTAGGACTTATAAAGCAGTCACAATGAAATGTCCGTATAATGTGACCGGAGTACTGTAGGACATATAAAGTAGTCACAAGGAAAATGGGCCAGAATACTGTAGGACATATAAAGTAGTCACAATGAAATGTTGGTATAATGTGACCAGAGTACTGTAGGACATATAAAGTAGTCACAAGGAAAATGGGCCAGAATACTGTAGGACATATAAAGTAGTCACAATGAAATGTTGGTATAATGTGACCAGAGTACTGTAGGACTTATAAAGTAGTCACAATGAAATCTCCGTATAATGTGACTGGAGTACTGTAGGACTTATAAAGTAGTCACAATGAAATGTCGGTATAATGTGACCAGAGTACTGTAGGACTTATAAAGCAGTCACAATGAAATGTCCGTATAATGTGACCGGAATACTGTAGGACTTATGAAATAGTCACAGTGAAATTTCCGTATAATGTGACCAGAGTGCTGTAGGACTTATAAAGTAGTCACAATGAAATGTCGGTATAATGTGACTGGAGTATTGTAGGACTTATAAAGTAGACACAATGAGATGTCAGTATAATGTGACCAGAGTACTGTAGGACTTATAAAGTAGACACAATGAGATGTCCGTATAATGTGACCGGAGTACTGTAGGACTTATAAAGTAGTCACAAGGAAATGTCGGTATAATGTGACCAGAATACTGTAGGACATATAAAGTAGTCACAATGAAATGTCGGTATAATGTGACTGGAGTATTGTAGGACTTATAAAGTAGACACAATGAGATATCGGTATAATGTGACCAGAGTACTGTAGGACTTATAAAGCAGTCACAATGAAATGTCCGTATAATGTGACCGGAATACTGTAGGACTTATGAAATAGTCACAGTGAAATTTCCGTATAATGTGACCAGAGTGCTGTAGGACTTATAAAGTAGTCACAATGAAATGTCGGTATAATGTGACCAGAGTACTGTAGGACATATAAAGTAGTCACAATGAAATGTTGGTATAATGTGACCGGAGTACTGTAGGACATATAAAGTAGTCACAATGAAATGTTGGTATAATGTGACCGGAGTACTGTAGGACATATAAAGTAGTCACAAGGAAATGTCCGTATAATGTGACTGGAGTATTGTAGGACTTATAAAGTAGACACAATGAGATATCGGTATAATGTGACCAGAGTACTGTAGGACTTATAAAGTAGACACAATGAGATGTCAGTATAATGTGACCAGAGTACTGTAGGACTTATAAAGTAGACACAATGAGATGTCAGTATAATGTGACCAGAGTACTGTAGGACTTATAAAGTAGACACAATGAGATGTCGGTATAATGTGACCAGAGTACTGTAGGACTTATAAAGCAGTCACAATGAAATGTCCGTATAATGTGACCGGAGTACTGTAGGACTTATAAAGTAGTCACAAGGAAATGTCGGTATAATGTGACCAGAATACTGTAGGACATATAAAGTAGTCACAATGAAATGTCCGTATAATGTGACTGGAGTATTGTAGGACTTATAAAGTAGTTACAATGAGATGTCGGTATAATGTGACTGGAGTATTGTAGGACTTATAAAGTAGACACAATGAGATGTCAGTATAATGTGACCAGAGTACTGTAGGACTTATAAAGTAGTCACAATGAAATGTCCGTAAAATGTGACCGGAATACTGTACTGGGTGACTTTGATATGTTACTTCTGTAAGGTTACATCGGATCGGGGCTATTGTAAGGAGACAAAGCAATACTGTCTCCAGCACACAAGCATGCATTACACCCATGGAGGTCCGTCACTGAATGACTTCAGCCTGATGATATGACTTTGAAAACTGACATTATAATATTTTGACCACATTGCATCCTGTTCTATTTACACCTCTATGGTACTGCCATCTAACCTCAGATGGCATTCATGTGAGCTTTGAATGCCGTGGCCAACATGTTGACATTATAAAATCCTGTAATGGTCGATACCACTTACCCTCCCTTGAAGACGACAGTTGTCTATCAATACAGGATACAAACACTTATTTAAACTTGATTACAAATTTTGATGAGTTAATGAACTTTTTAATTCTTTAAGGACTGAGAATCTGGTAGAGTTGATGTATACATAACCATTATGAATGACATAACCAGGAATCTGATGGTACAAACAGCCTATTTTAGGATATTTAAATTTTGAGACGTGTAAGCTTTTCACATTATTATCTTGACAATAATTCACTGCAACTGATTTTTTGAGACGGGCTTGTTTTTTGAGTTCATCACACAACAATTCTGAAGATCATACATGAAACGAGACCTGGTTCTATTACCAGGAACCGAAGAGGCGCATTGCATTAATAACAAGCAATGTTTGTCGAGATATCAGGAAAGGTCAAAGGTTGCAAGACGTATAAAAGAGCCAAGAAAGTTTTTTAGATAATTTTAATTCTCCTTTGGACTAAAACTCTTTATTTGAACAGATTGAGGGACTTTAAAGATTTACCGTTATTTCCTCTTTTGCTCCATGTCCTCTGCGTCAGGGAAGGCCGCACCCTCAATTTATACAAAACAGATTCCGCTTGGACCAATAATAATTCAAACCAACTTCCAATAAAAATCCACTGCACCACAGCATGAGCTCCTAAATGAACTAAAAACCATCAGAGATATTATCTTCATCCTTCCCACATTAGAGGAATGCCATTTTTTTCTGAATTGGTAATCGTTGGGGTTATTTCAAAAATAAGCTCATCAGTTTTTGTGTGAATAACCAAATGGTCTAGGGTCATGATATTTGGTTTGAAGTAGGGTGAGATGGAGGGCCGACATAGTTTTTATATGAATGACCTATATTCACTTTAACCCTTTCACCCCTATGTAACTTTAGTAAACTCTACTATGTATTGATCTGGATGAGTCCATTATGGTCTACAGTGGTGAAAGGGTTAAGGGCTGTGTTGAATTATAAGATGTAGAGTAATAATATATATAAATATAAGCATACATTTCATGTATATTGGCTATTAAGACTGACATTTAGCCACTTTGAAGCCCACAGATGTGAGATGAATTTGTGAACAGTGTTGATAGACAGGTGTACAACACAGGCCCAATTGACCTTTTGGTTTATCTTCCTTAATCAATTAAATAACGCAAAGCTTTATACACTAAGTTATAGAGCGCAACACGAGTGAAAAATATCAAAATATTAACGAGTGAAATATATTTGTTATTACTGAAGACACCATTGAACATAAAACATGAAAACTGTAATGCATTTAAAAAGGGCGGGAATCAGAAGCGTAATAATTAGCGCCATATTCTAATGACGTCACGCTTGACAACAAGGCTGCGCGCCATTTTGAATGGGATACTCAACGCAATTCCGATGTTTTCTGCTTTTTTTCTGGTATGATTGCTTATAAAAATGTTATTAATTGTATATTTATGTAAATACTGAAGTGTGTGTACAAAACATATACCTTAACAACCACTTATTCTACCATCGCTTGCAGCGAATAGAAGATATCGTTATGATTGGTCAATACCAAAAAGTTATATTTTCACACTGTGAAAAATCACTTTTGATATTTGTCACAGTGTGAAAGATATCAGTTTTATCACGTTGATAGAATCCGATATTTCAATGGCAAAAATGTAATAAAAACCTTGTCAGAATATTTTCACAGTGGGTTCTGTAAAAACCCAAACCCAAACAAAAACAAAACAATAAAACAAATGCATATTTCTTTTGTTATTTTATTTCTTGCTTTGATCCAATCTTGCCCATTTCCAAAAAAATATTTATAAATAGTTACATAAAAATCAAAAATAACATTAATGATATAAGTAATTGATGTCATAAACATTTGTTTCATCATAACATGACAAAATATACAAAAATAGCTCTCATACTTCTACTAAATCTACATGTAAGTGTGAGAGCAGTAACAATCTTACGTATATGTATTCTAATGTGAAGTCATTATAGATATCTCTAAATTTCTTCTTCAATTTGTATACACCTAAAATAATCAAAGCCAATCCGTTTACATAAGTGATTAAAAGAATCCATCAGTTCTTTGTAAAATAGACATAGAAATCTCAACCTAAGGGCAAGATTTTCGTAGTACATATTTGTACAGCACGTGGCTTTGCCGAGGGCTTCACTTCAAAATTGTTCTACATAATAAAATATAGAGAAACACTATCTTCATGCGAAGTGAAAATTTAGTCTGACTGAACACTTTCTTCATGATTGGTGAAAATTTAATCTGATCTGAGAAATAAAAAGATGACAGACTAAACTATAACGTACACAATGAGCACTACCTTGTGTAAATCCACACACATCCTATGTAGCTACTCTTCTGTAGCTTATCAAACAAGTACTCGAGGCTCAGACGCCTTGGGATTCAAATCAACTTCCTCCGATCATTACATAAATACGTAATATACCTGAGAACTTCAACTTTTCTTAAAAAGAAACTACCAATATCATCTAGTCTACAAAAATATGTATACCGGGTAAGCTCTAGAATTCAAACATTCACCAATATGCAGTGCCCTGTTCTTATAAAGATCTGCATGCCTTCAATTATTATCTTGTAGGTTGAATGGAAGAGATTTCAAAGTTGAAGAAAGCTGCAGCACACAGCAATTAAGTAAAATAAAGCACTCCTTAGGCTCACATACTCAGATCTGGTTGTTGTGTTCGGTGGCAAGGTTCATTAGGACGGATTTCAGTTTGTAGGTAGATCATAATCCACTCAGATCTAGTTAGAGCACTCCGCAGTAAGATTGAAGAGTATGGATTTGAGGTACTCAGATCTGGTTGAAGCACTCCTCAGTATGATTGAAGAGTTTGGATTTGAGGTAGACTATAACCTACTCAGATTTGGTTGGAGCACTCCGCTGTGAGATTGAAGAGTATGGATTTAAGGTTGAGGGCTAGGAAGGCCTGATCTGTGGCACAGCCACGTAGCAGTTCCTGTATGATGGCCACTATGGTGTATACTTCAAAGTACTTCCTGTTGGACCTGTAAGTAGAGCCAAGTTATTATTACATGTATCTATGACTCGGAAGATGGAGACATAGTCTAAGATACACAGGTTTTGTAGGATAAGCTAGGCTGTTTATAGAAATGTACTTTAAGCACTTATAGAAGTCTGGAGTTTCACTGTGGTGCCTTGGTAACAACACTTTCTGTGGAAACCAATGGTTATCGCATTCTTAGCAGTGAGATAATTGTGTGTATTAGTCACAGTGTAAAGGATAACGGGCTGCTGTTCTGCCTAAGCATATTATTTACCTAAAGTTGGTGTGGGAGCATTATTTTGTTAGGAAAACTATCATATATATAATACTTCATTCTTTATTGAAAAAGTGTGATAAATATTTGGATTAAATAGAAATGCTTTAGAACTTTTAAGGTTGTTGTCATAAGTTAAATAAACACCAAGTTCAATCACCTTCTTCATCTCCTTACATACGTAACAGTTAAAATGAAGACTGTCTTACTGTGTCCACAAGTCTGATCGTTGTTTTTATGCAAAGGTAGAGAGACTTGAAGTTGACCATTAACTATAGCCAAGAGTTATATAAGAAAGAGATATCGGTATCATTGTAATTTCTTTTCCAGGAAAACATCTGTGCTACAGGGATGTGATCCTTGGACATCTTGGTTATATAGAGTAGACCTTAGCATCTGTGTTTTTTGTTTAGCTTATACTTTTCTGCAACATTACTGTCAATAATGCTCTAACTCCCTAGAACGCCTTCGACTGTCATTAGGTGAATATAGAGGAAGTGATATAAGATTAACAGAAAAAGAACTTCCTTTAAAGGTCTGTATACAGTAGAAAAATGATAAGACAACCTAACTCAAATCAATAGTTGATAAAGGATTGATTGCTTTTAAATAGAATAGTTGATTAAAACAGATTAAAATAGATTAAAACAGATTAAAAGAGATTAAAATAGATTAAAACAGATTAAAAGAGATTAAAATAGATTAAAACAGATTAAAACATACTAAAACAGATTAAAACAGATTAAAACATACTAAAACAGATTAAAACAGATTAAAACATACTAAAACAGACTAAAACAGACTAAAACAGATTAAAACAGATTAAAACAGACTAAAACAGACTAAAACATACTAAAACAGATTAAAACAGATTAAAATAGATTAAAACAGATTAAAAGAGATTAAAATAGATTAAAACAGATTAAAAGAGATTAAAATAGATTAAAACAGATTAAAACATACTAAAACAGATTAAAACAGATTAAAACATACTAAAACAGATTAAAACAGATTAAAACATACTAAAACAGACTAAAACAGACTAAAACAGATTAAAACAGATTAAAACAGACTAAAACAGACTAAAACATACTAAAACAGATTAAAACAGATTAAAATAGATTAAAACAGATTAAAAGAGATTAAAATAGATTAAAACAGATTAAAAGAGATTAAAATAGATTAAAACAGATTAAAACATACTAAAACAGATTAAAACAGATTAAAACATACTAAAACAGATTAAAACAGATTAAAACATACTAAAACAGACTAAAACAGACTAAAACAGATTAAAACAGATTAAAACAGACTAAAACAGACTAAAACATACTAAAACAGATTAAAACAGATTAAAATAGATTAAAACAGATTAAAAGAGATTAAAATAGATTAAAACAGATTAAAAGAGATTAAAATAGATTAAAACAGATTAAAACATACTAAAACAGATTAAAACAGATTAAAACATACTAAAACAGATTAAAACAGATTAAAACATACTAAAACAGACTAAAACAGACTAAAACAGATTAAAACAGATTAAAACAGACTAAAACAGACTAAAACATACTAAAACAGATTAAAACAGATTAAAATAGATTAAAACAGATTAAAAGAGATTAAAATAGATTAAAACAGATTAAAAGAGATTAAAATAGATTAAAACAGATTAAAACATACTAAAACAGATTAAAACAGATTAAAACAGATTAAAACATACTAAAACATACTAAAACAGATTAAAACATACTAAAACAGATTAAAACAGATTAAAACAGATTAAAACATACTAAAACAGATTAAAATAGATTAAAACAGACTAAAATAGATTTTAAAAGACTACGACAGACTAAACCAAACAAAACAAGACGTAAACAAAGTGAAAATATTCATATCTCTCAAGATTCGAAAATAATAAGACTGCCTTCCCTATCGTCTACACTGCTAGGTTTACAACAGATGTTGGAGACTTACTTCATTTTGGAGAGTTTCTGTAGGATGATGCTAAGTTTTTCCAGAACTTTATAATCTTGACTGGGAGCTCGCAGGACCATGGCTATGGTTCTGAACCAGGTTTCGTTACTACATCCTTCCAGAAAGGACTGCTGGAAAGGCGAGTCCGACGACATGTGTAAGAATATGTCCATGGCTGCCCCCATGAACGCCTGCCAATTACACAACCAGAATCAATGATCAATGTACAGCTGTTATTAGTTCTTGCACTCAATAATGACAGCAAATTTATTATGATGGTAATTATCCGTACACAGCTTGCTATATATAATATTTCAACTGTGAATGGTGAAATTAACAAGCCAGGGTAGATGGATCCTGATTAACATTAATCTACTGCACAAAAAATAATATTGTGTGAAATCAAGTTATAAACAGTGTTCTGTAGACATACTAAACAGTCACCTCATAATGTTACTTAGAGGTATCCCTAGTACCAGACCACTAGGTTATAATGTTACTTATATATATCCCTAGTACCAGACCACTAGGTTATAATGTTACTTATATGTATCCCTAGTACCAGACCACTAGGTTATAATGTTACTTATATGTATCCCTAGTACCAGACCACTAGGTTATAATGTTACTAATATATATCCCTAGTACCAGACCACTAGGTTATAATGTTACTTATATGTATCCCTAGTACCAGACCACTAGGTTATAATGTTACTTATACATATCCCTAGTACCAGACCACTAGGTTATAATGTAACTTATACATATCCCTAGTACCAGACCACTAGGTTATGTTACTTATACATATCCCTAGTACCAGACCACCAGGTTATAATCACTGAGCATCAAGTGACATACAGGCGTTACAGTTAGACAGGTATCCCTAGTACCAGATCACCAAGTTATACACACTGAGCATCAAGTGACATACAGGCGTTACAGTTAGACAGGTATCCCTAGTACCCGACCACCAAGTTATAATCACTGAGCATCAAGTGACATACAGGCGTTACAGTTAGACAGGCATCCCTAATACCAGACCACCAGGTTATAATCACTGAGCGTCAAGTGACATACAGGCGTTACAGTTAGACAGGTATCACTAATACCAGACCACCAGGTTATAATCACTGAGCGTCAAGTGACATACAGGCGTTACAGTTAGACAGGTATCCCTAGTACCCGACCACCAAGTTATAATCACTGAGCATCAAGTGACATACAGGCGTTACAGTTAGACAGGTATCCCTAGTACCCGACCACCAAGTTATAATCACTGAGCATCAAGTGACATACAGGCGTTACAGTTAGACAGGTATCACTAATACCAGACCACCAGGTTATAATCACTGAGCGTCAAGTGACATACAGGCGTTACAGTTAGACAGGTATCCCTAGTACCTGATCACCAAGTTATACACACTGAGCATCAAGTGACATACAGGCGTTACAGTTAGACAGGTATCCCTAGTACCAGATCACCAAGTTATAATCACTGAGCATCAAGTGACATACAGGCGTTACAGTTAGACAGGTATCACTAATACCAGACCACCAGGTTATAATCACTGAGCGTCAAGTGACATACAGGCGTTACAGTTAGACAGGTATCCCTAATACCACACCACCAGGTTATAATCACTGAGCATCAAGTGACATACAGGCGTTACAGTTAGACAGGTATCCCTAGTACCAGACCACCAAGTTATAACCACTGAGCATCAAGTGACATACAGGCGTTACAGTTAGACAGGTATCACTAATACCAGACCACCAGGTTATAATCACTGAGCGTCAAGTGACATACAGGCGTTACAGTTAGACAGGTATCCCTAGTACCAGATCACCAAGTTATACACACTGAGCATCAAGTGACATACAGGCGTTACAGTTAGACAGGGATCCCTAGGACCAGATCACCAAGTTATACACACTGAGCATCAAGTGACATACAGGCGTTACAGTTAGACAGGTATCCCTAGTACCAGATCACCAAGTTATACACACTGAGCATCAAGTGACATACAGGCGTTACAGTTAGACAGGTATCCCTAATACCAGACCACCAGGTTATAATCACTGAGCATCAAGTGACATACAGGCGTTACAGTTAGACAGACTATATAAAAATGTAGATTTTATAGAAATCTGATGATTGACTATAAGCCTGTCATTTCATTGGGTGATGAAGAGATGATGTACAAACAATGTATTAAATATGTGTAATTGTTTTTGTATCAAGTAAAACCTTGATATTACATATGTCTAAACTGACAAGTCTAATGGAAGGATATATAGATAGTTACTGTCCTGAAGTTTGATCAATTAACTGTGACGGAGAGATGTTCGTTACCTTATTGACCGGTTTAAGGTACATCAGGATGACCGGGGTAGCATGGTAGTACAGATACAGCTCCTTGGCAATGTCTGACTTCAGGTCGTTCCTCAGCACATCAAACACATGGGCTAGAAGGTCAACTGTAATATATAACCAGATAAAAAACCTTAACCCAGTGGTCAAATTATATTCACTTATACATAGCAGTAGTCCTTTAAAGATTTGACCCCCAATTCCATTATTGTGCCTGCCTTTTGACCCTTTTAGAACTCTACAACATTGAACAATGGTTTAAGATCAACCATTTGGGCCCTGCCCCTTCTGGCCCAAGAGGGCTACATCCTTCATTTAATTATTATATACTTTGCCAAGGAGCAATCTTTGCAATATTCGGCAAAAATTCCCTTAGGTATCAGCCTTTTAGCCAGGTGAGCTAAAATTTCAGATCAGCTATGTAATGAAATCAACACATAAGTATGCTGTAAAAAGGTGACACGCCAAAGAATAATACCAAATCATACGCTTACTTCATTGGATATGTTGAATGAAATGGACACTTCATAGCTAACATTTGGCAAAGTGAATCAAAAAGATAAATATGCGTGCAATGAATCCCCAGAGTATGAAACTTATTTGTATCAATACCAGTGTGCCATTTACAAAAATTACAGCGGCATCACCTTTATAAATATACAAGTGATACATTTTGACATTTAACAGCTTTATGTAGATCCCATGGTGTGGAAATGTTGAAGCTGTGACGCCTTACCCTGACTGAGAGTCTTTAGTATGATGAGGGAGGACAGGAGTCGGACGTGGAGGTTTGTACTCCGGAAGTAAACGGTGTCCTTGTTCTTGTCCAGCTTGACCAGTGGTAATGGTGTACTGTCCAGCGTTTTGTCAGTGTCAGAGAAACGTACAGTCTTGGCACGGTACATCTCCTCCCCAAGTCTTCGTAATGTCGAGGAAAGGCTGGACTTCTAAAACCAGAGGAATATGGAAATAAACATTTCTCCTTTAGGAGTGTTAGTGGAGAAAACTGTAAAAGTCATTTAAAGTTAATTGCTACTTATTGAAATGTAAGGTTTGAACTCAGTTTCATTATGATATAATAAAAGTAAGGTGAGTAGAGGCTCACAAAGATATACCCCACTTCCCCCATCACCCCACTTTGCCCATCACCCCACTTCCCCCATCACCCCACTTCGCTCATCACCCCACTTTGCCCATCACCCCACTTTGCCCATCACCCCACTTCCCCCATCACCCCACTTTGCCCATCACCCCACTTTGCCCATCACCCCACGTTGCCCATGACCTTTGACCATTCAATTTTGACCAATGACCATCAAATCAGATGGAAAAACTCAATGATACCATAATTTAGTGTAAATACAAATTACATTTGTTGAGGGGTTCGTGGGATACCTTGTACACAAGCCTTTCACTTCAAAAGTCTTTGAATGTGACCTTTGACCTCTACCAGTGACCACCAAAATGTGATCAGGTGTAGATTTTGGTATTAGCGTACTGGTTGTAGCGGTTACCTGTGAGCCTGAGCCCTGTTCTATGTGTACCAGTGACCAGTAGATGAACTGTATACACGGTAGACTAATACGGAGATTATGTCCTGGAAACTCCCGCAATAAATCCACAGAAGACGGTAAAATCTACAACCAAAATTCAGACACTTCAAGGTTTTGTTTATTATGTCACTTTTCTCATATCGACATGTTCCTGTTTCTAGTCTAAAAATGTCAAATAGTGAAGAACTATGTAAATGACTTTGTTGAACTGTCTGTAGGTTTTATTCACATCAACTTGAATTTGTAATTGAGAGGATGCCATTTCAATAAGGATAGTGCTTATATCTGATTTTTTTTTATTTGTGAATGATTGTCCTCGGGAATGAACATGTAAATAGTAACATGATGTTACTCAGAGGATCTTTGATTTCTATAACCAACAGTGTGTAATCACTGATGACCACACGTCCAGTGTCAGTGAACAACAGGCTAGATGGAGGTAAACCCTGGGTTAAACAAGTTAATTAGCATTATGTTATTATTCAGGGTTCCAAGTTACCCTATTGTTAGTTGTCTCAGAAGACATATATGACATTCCTTACCTTTAGGACTTTCTCCTGGACATACTCAGGGGAGAAGTATCGCTCAGCGGGCCGAGATGGCTGGTCAGTCACAGTGTATCGCAAGTGGGCATCAGAAATCCAGTCCAACAGCACTCCCATCACATCGAATGTGTATACTGGTAAAGCTAGCTGGAACCGACAGTAATATACAAGTAACACCTAGAACATCTAGTTTAGGTAACACCAAGGATTAAAACTTCACATGGAACACTCTAAGGCAGTAGGTTGTCTATCACGCCACACCTACCTTAGACTGCTTTGCTGGTTTAGATTTTTCTTCTGCATCCTTTGGTAGTTTCTGTTTTGGTACGGCAAGTGCTAAGTCTTTTTGTCGTTCTGCGAATTCTTGCTTTCTCTGAAACAGCACATCATTGATATGAAGGTGAAACTAGAACACTGACAGGTCAGGAAGGGCCCGGCCATGTGCCTGGCTGTTATACCTCCTCTATGGTAACTTGGAACCTATAACACTTGTTTAACCCCTCTTACACACCTATACATATACACTCTAGGTAAACCACCATGTCAAATTACAAAAAGAGTTGTCTTTTTGATTCTGAGATAATCTCCGGAAACAAAAGTGTGAACGGACAGATGCACAAACAGACAGACACTGTAATTACTGTGGCACATCCATAAAATATATTTCTGATGCAGGGCCCTATTTATAATTACTGGCACTGATGCAGGGCCCTACTTAAAATTACTGGCACTGATGCAGGGCCCTACTTATAATTACTGGACCTGATGCAGGGCCCTTCTTATAATTACTGGCACTGATGCAGGGCCCTATTTATAACTACTGGCACTGATGCAGGGCCCTATTTATAATTACTGGCACTGATGCAGGGCCCTACTTAAAATTATTCGCACTGATGCAGGGCCCTACTTAAAATTATTGGCACTGATGCAGGGCCCTACTTATAATTACTGGCACTGATGCAGGGCCCTACTTATAATTACTGGCCCTGATGCAGGGCCCTACTTAAAATTACTGGCACTGATGCAGGGCCCTACTTACAATTACTGGACCTGATGCAGGGCCCTACTTATAATAACTGGCTCTGATGCAGGACCCCAATTCAAATTACTAGCACTGATGCAGGACCCTACTTATATATACTGGTACACTGGACCTGATGCAGGGCCCTATTTATAACTACTGTCACACTGGACCTGATTCAGGGCCCTACTTATATATACTGGCACACTGGACCTGATTCAGGACCCTACTTATAACTACTGGTACACTGGACCTGATGCAGGGCCCTACTTATAATTACTGGCACACTGGCCCTGATGCAGGGCCCTACTTATAATGACTGGCACACTGGACCTGAGGCAGGCCCCTACTTATAATGACTGGCACACTGGACCTGAGGCAGGCCCCTACTTATAATGACTGGCACACTGGACCTGATGCAGGGCCCTACTTATAATTACAGAATTACTGGACCTGATGCAGGGCCCTACTTATAATGACTGTCACACTGGACCTGATTCAGGGCCCTACTTACAATGACTGGCACACTGGACCTGATGCAGGGCCCTACTTACAAGGACTGTCACACTGGACCTGATTCAGGGCCCTACTTATAATTACTGTCACACTGGACCTGATGCAGGCCCTATTAATAATGACTGTCACACTGGACCTGATGCAGGGCCCTACTTGTAATGACTGGCACACTGGACCTGATGCAGGGCCCTACTTATAATGACTGGCACACTGGACCTGATGCAGGGCCCTACTTATAATGACTGGCACACTGGACCTGATGCAGGGCCCTACTTATAATGACTGGCACACTGGACCTGATGCAGGGCCCTACTTATAATGACTGGCACACTGGACCTGATGCAGGGCCCTACTTATAATGACTGGCACACTGGACCTGATGCAGGGCCCTACTTATAATGACTGGCACACTGGACCTGATGCAGGGCCCTACTTATAATGACTGGCACACTGGACCTGATGCAGGGCCCTACTTATAATGACTGGCACACTGGACCTGATGCAGGGCCCTACTTATAATGACTGGCACACTGGACCTGATGCAGGGCCCTACTTATAATGACTGGCACACTGGACCTGATGCAGGGCCCTACTTATAATGACTGGCACACTGGACCTGATGCAGGGCCCTACTTATAATGACTGGCACACTGGACCTGATGCAGGGCCCTACTTATAATGACTGGCACACTGGACCTGATGCAGGGCCCTACTTATAATGACTGGCACACTGGACCTGATGCAGGGCCCTACTAATAATGACTGGCACACTGGACCTGATGCAGGGCCCTACTTATAATGACTGGCACACTGGACCTGATGCAGGGCCCTACTTATAATGACTGGCACACTGGACCTGATGCAGGGCCCTACTTATAATGACTGGCACACTGGACCTGATGCAGGGCCCTACTTATAATGACTGGCACACTGGACCTGATGCAGGGCCCTACTTATAATGACTGGCACACTGGACCTGATGCAGGGCCCTACTTATAATGACTGGCACACTGGACCTGATGCAGGGCCCTACTTATAATGACTGGCACACTGGACCTGATGCAGGGCCCTACTTATAATGACTGGCACACTGGACCTGATGCAGGGCCCTACTTATAATGACTGGCACACTGGACCTGATGCAGGGCCCTACTTATAATGACTGGCACACTGGACCTGATGCAGGGCCCTACTTATAATGACTGGCACACTGGACCTGATGCAGGGCCCTACTTATAATGACTGGCACACTGGACCTGATGCAGGGCCCTACTTATAATGACTGGCACACTGGACCTGATGCAGGGCCCTACTTATAATGACTGGCACACTGGACCTGATGCAGGGCCCTACTTATAATGACTGGCACACTGGACCTGATGCAGGGCCCTACTTATAATGACTGGCACACTGGACCTGATGCAGGGCCCTACTTATAATGACTGGCACACTGGACCTGATGCAGGGCCCTACTTATAATGACTGGCACACTGGACCTGATGCAGGGCCCTACTTATAATGACTGGCACACTGGACCTGATGCAGGGCCCTACTTATAATGACTGGCACACTGGACCTGATGCAGGGCCCTACTTATAATGACTGGCACACTGGACCTGATGCAGGGCCCTACTTATAATGACTGGCACACTGGACCTGATGCAGGGCCCTACTTATAATGACTGGCACACTGGACCTGATGCAGGGCCCTACTTATAATGACTGGCACACTGGACCTGATGCAGGGCCCTACTTATAATGACTGGCACACTGGACCTGATGCAGGGCCCTACTTATAATGACTGGCACACTGGACCTGATGCAGGGCCCTACTTATAATGACTGGCACACTGGACCTGATGCAGGGCCCTACTTATAATGACTGGCACACTGGACCTGATGCAGGGCCCTACTTATAATGACTGGCACACTGGACCTGATGCAGGGCCCTACTTATAATGACTGGCACACTGGACCTGATGCAGGGCCCTACTTATAATGACTGGCACACTGGACCTGATGCAGGGCCCTACTTATAATGACTGGCACACTGGACCTGATGCAGGGCCCTACTTATAATGACTGGCACACTGGACCTGATGCAGGGCCCTACTAATAATGACTGGCACACTGGACCTGGCTTTCCATTGGACTATACAGCCATCATCCTCAGATAGAAGAAAGGTAAGAATGTTTACCTGTAGATTGGTCAGTCTGGACTGGACACTCACAGACTGCTTCTCCAGCTTGTCATGTTCTGCTTGTAAGGTTTCCAGCTGTAACAGATATAGTACATTACACCTACACCTGTTATACGGATAAAATAACAAAAAGTCTCCCGTCGTATTTACACTTTATCTAGAATCGATTAATTAGTTAAATCTTTATAGATTTTTAAGTTTTCCTTTTATTTTGGTTTTCCCTCAACATATCTATTAATGTACAAATATCTGTAATCTTCTAACCAGGTTTGTTTTCACTTTCATTTTTTTTTTTCCTGTTTTATAAAAAGAAATTACCAAAAAGAAACTGTGTTTAACTGTTTTTCATGTTTTTTATGTAAGAAATTTGTGATGTCATAATCTGATATAAACTAAAAAAAAAAAAAAAAATGCCATCCTTAGGTGTCTAGATTTCTTACCTCCTGTTTTAGTGCGTCATTTGCTTGCTTTAGAGTCTCAAAGTTGTCTTTAAGACGTTTGTTTTCCTTTCCTTTCTCTCTCAGGGCTTGTTGTAATGTATCGACCTCTGCTCTGTGCTTCTGATGAAAACATAAAACTTCCCTTTCACATTTCTAATCTCACACATATGCCATGATCCATTCATTAAATTTTTAACAAGAAGCCCAGAGGGTCTGTATCGCTCACATGGATAATAAAGCAACCATGGGAAATTATTCTTATTACATAAAATCCCTCCAATCGTGCAGAAGTTTTTTTTTTTTAAAGATTTAAACCTCTAATTTCCCCCATTGGACCCCGCAACTCTCAGCCCACAGGGGGTCCAAACCCAAAATGTTTGTCCCCTTTGCCTAAGGATGCTCCAGGTTAAATTGGGATAAAATCCCTCAATTCCTACAGTAGAAGAAGGATTTTAAAGGTTTTAGCTCTATTTCCCCTATTGGATCCCACCTCTCTGCCCCAAGGTAGGCCACACATACACCGTTATTACAAAATATAGTCCCCTTTGCCCAAGGATGCTCCAGACCAAATTAGGATAAAATCCCTTTATCCCTTCAATAGAAGAAGGATTTTAAAGGTTTTACCTCTATTTGGCTCTGCCCCCAGGGTGGCCACACCCACCGTTTAACAAAATTTAGTCCCCTTTGCCCAATGATGCTCCAGACCAAATTAGGATAAAATCCCTTTATCCCTACAATAGAAGAAGGATTTTAAAGGTTTTACCTCTATTTCCCCTATTGGGCCCCACCTCTCTTCCCCCAGGGAGGCCACACCCATCTTTTATACAAAATTGAGTCCCCTTGGCCTAAGGATGCTACAGACCAAATTTAGTCCAAATATACTTGGCTGTTCAGGACAAGTAGCGTTTTAAAGCTACAACCTTCGGACAGGTGAGCTAAAAACTAAAGTTTAAACAGTAATTCAAGTCTGAAAGTAACATGAAGATAATTTGTTTAGCAGTTCTGTGAACATGATATGTGTGACAGAACCACAAGATAATTTGTCTGACAGCACCTCAACATAGTATTTGCCGACAGTACCATGGATAGAATTTTTCTTGAGTACAATGATGATAATTTGTCTGATAGCATGTTTTGTCTGACAGTAATGTGAAGATAATTTGTCTGATAGTATAATCTGTCTAATAGTATAATCTGTCTGATAGTTTAATCTGTCTGATAGTATAATCTGTCTGATAGTATAATCTGTCTGATAGTATAATTTGTCTGATAGTATAATTTGTCTGATAGTACCATGAAGATAATCTGTCTGATAGTATAATTTGTCTGATAGTGCCATGAAGATATTCTGTCTGATAGTATAATTTGTCTTATAGGACCATGAAGATAATCTGTCTGATAATATAATTTGTCTGATAGTACCATTTGTCTGATAGTACCATAAAGACAATCTGTCTGATAGTATAATTTGGCTGATAGTACCATAAAGATAATCTGTCTAATAGTATAAATTGTCTGATAGTACCATAAAGATGATCTGTCTAATAGTATAATTTGTCTTATAGTACCATGGAGATAATTTGTCTGATAGGATAATTTGTCTGATAGTATAATCTGTCTAATAGTATAATCTGTCTGAGAGGTAAATCTGGCTGATAGTATAATCTGTCTGATAGGATAATCTGTCTGATAGTATAATTTGTCTTATAGGACCATGAAGATAATCTGTCTGATAATATAATTTGTCTGATAGTACCATAGAGATAATCTGTCTGATAGTATAAATTGTCTGATAATACCAAGAAGATAAACTGTCAGATAGTATAATTTGTCTGATAGTCCCATGAAGATAATCTGTCTGATAATATAATTTGTCTGATAGTACCATGAAGATAATTTGTCTGATAGTATAATCTGTCTAATAGTATAATCTGTCTGAGAGGTAAATCTGGCTGATAGTATAATCTGTCTGATAGTATAACTTGTCTGATAGTATAATTTGTCTTATAGTACCATGGAGATAATTTGTCTGATAGGATAATTTGTCTGATAGTATAATTTTTCTGATAGTACCATGAAGATAATCTCTCTGATAGTATAATTTGTCTGATAGTACCATAAAGATAATCTGTCTAATAGTATAATTTGTCTGATAGTACCATAAAGATAATCTGTCTAGTAGTATAATTTGTCTGATAGTACCATAAAGATAATATGTCTGATAGTATAATTTGTCTGATAGTACCATTTGTCTGATAGTACCATGAAGATAATCTGTCTGATAGTATAATTTGTCTGATAGTACCATGAAGATAATTTGTCTGATAGCATAATTTGTCTGATAGTACCATTTGTCTGATAGTACCATTTGTCTGATAGTACCATGAAGATAATTTGTCTGATAGTACCCGGTACCGTGAAGATAATTTGTCTGATAGTAACATTAATACAGACAGACAGAACTTTTACTTCATTTCATCAGACAAGAAACAGACAACATGTATCACAGTCTGATGCATACTTATGTTCAGGCATGTCTTATCAAAGATATTAGAGCTACACAGACAGACTGAACTTTTACACCATTATTCCAGACCTTCATACCCTTGTTAGGCCTTGTGACTGTGACTTTAGACTTGTGAGAAGGATGAAGAGACAGACAGACAGATATATAGACTAATAGAATCAATCACCCCCTTGTGGGTAAGATAGGGGAATCTCAACCTGAGGGGGAAGATTCTTATGTTGCCAAACATGAGGCTTTGCTGAGTGTTTGTCAACTTAAGAATCTTTCCCCGAGGGTTGCGATTCCCCTATCTTACCCACAAGGGGGTGAATGATTCTTTTTCTCTTACCCTGTTTTCTCAATTTGTATCATATACACAATGTAATGATAACGTTACATGCTAAATTCAGGGTTGACGTGACGTTCATGGATTGTTGACGTGACGTCATTGTATTGTTGACATGACGTCATTGTATTGTTGAAGTGATGTCATACCATTGTTATGAATAGGGGAATCCCCCCCGTCTCAACCATAGGGTGAAACAAGGAATCATCTTACCCTGGACAGGTGTATGCGCACTTTTACCGGTGTGATATTTCCTTGTCTCACCCTAGGGTTGAGACGGGGGGATTCCCCTATTCATAACAATGGTATGACGTCACTTCAACAATACAATGACGTCACGTCAACAATCCATCAACGTCACTTCAACCCTGAATTTAGCATGTAGCGTTATCATTACATTGTATATATGATACACAATGGAAGAACAGGGTAAGAGAAAAAGAATTATTCACCCCCTTGTGGGTGAGAAAGGGGAATCTCAACCCTCTTGAAAAGATTCTTAAGTTGCCAAACACTTGGCAAAGCCTCGTGTTTGGCAACATAAGAATCTTCCTCCTCAGGGTGAGATTCCCCTATTTCACCCCCAAGTGGGTGAGAGATTCTATTAATCTCACACTGGTAAAAGTGCGGATACACCTGTCCAGGGTAAGAGAAAGACTGTTGTATGATTTGCTCACCTCCTCTATGGCCTGTATCCTCTGGCGGACGGCGTGGTTTGTGATGGTCTGTACACTAGCCGAGGAGATAGACACCATTCTCTCTCGCTCCTTTACCTTCTGTTCTCTCTCATACAGGATCTTGTTCTCATCCTGAAAAAACAGGTTTGTTTTAAGTCACAGAGACTATACATTTGATGATAATACTACTGTGTGTTGTACACGGAGGGCTCCATTATAAAACATTTTAACTTTGAGTAAAATATCATGGAATGCAGCATATGTAAACAGTACATAGTAGTTATGATAGTCTGTAATATGGTATGTTAACTTACTGCAATTGAGTAATACTTTACCTTGAACTTTTTACTGATAGTCTGTAATATGGTATGTTAACTTACATGAATTGAGCAATGCTTTACCTTGAGCTTTTTACTGATAGTCTGTAATATGGTATGTTAACTTACTGCAATTGAGTAATACTTTACCTTGATCTTTTTACTGATAGTCTGTAATATGGTATGTTAACTTACAGGAATTGAGCTATGTTTTACCTTGAGCTTTTTACTGATAGTCTCCAATATGGTATGTTAACTTACAGGAATTGAGCAATGCTTTACCTTGAGCTTTTTACTGATAGTCTGTAATTCTCTGTAAATCTCCTTCATGTTGCTTTTACTATGGTGTTCTGAAAAACAAAAATATGTTTGATAATTTATATGGTATGAAAATTGTGCAACATACGAACAATGTCAGTCTTATCCCAATGTATAGTTGTGTCTCAGTAAATGTCCTACTGTCCTATATCAAATCGCATCATGATTTTAGTAGATATGGCTTTGTAATCTTGACCTTAGTTACAGATTTCAGGCACTTATCTTTGTATCACAATCACACTGCCTAATACTGATGTCTAAGTTCTCATTGTTTTGATATAGCAGTATTTATGTTACTGTTGTAATAGATGAATTGTCCTTAGAATCACACTACTGAAACTGTACCTATATGAATGTCACCTAACACAGGTAGTGTTGAGGATGTAACCCCCTAAACAACTATTTTTTCATGGATGTCATAATGTATCATGCTCAAGCAGTCTTGATGATATCCCTTTTTTAGGTAGGCCTCTATACAGTATCCATTTTATCTGTTTCTATAGGAGCTTCATCCCAACACCAATGCTGTCATACTAGAAGTGTAATTCATTATGGCTAATTAATCAGCTTTTTCTGTTAAAATCATATCAAATTACTGTTAAAAATTAACCTTCGTCTGATAAATCAGCATCATAGTTCTGGCTTTTCTTTCTATGCTTTTTGTGTTTGACCTCATGAAGGTAGAAGTCAGAGAGACTGTCTGACTCAATGATCTGCCCATGGCCACCGTCATCTGGAGGATTGATAGGTGTTACTGTGGAGTCTGAAGATGAGATCAAAACTTTAGTTCATAATGAAGTAAAAATGGACAAAACATGATCCCAAATTTTGCTACTAAAACAATGACAGGAAGAAAATAAAGTTCTATAGTTTTTTCTGCAATTGGTTAAAAATTTAATTAATCCAGAAGTAATGTTTTGTTTGAGCTGGAGAGGACCTATTGGTACTCTTGATCTCAATTACAAACTCAGCATTAGGCAACAGTCAGTGAAGGTCATCTACAGCACCAATGAGACTATGATTTTGATTGTTTCTCAAATATAACTTTTTATTTTTCACACTTCCTCTTTCATTAGTCAATTAGTCTTTACCTATATCACTGTCTCCAGAAAAGTCAAGTGGCTTTGGCCTCCTTGAATTGCTCATAATGAAATCTGAAAAGACAAATAAAAAGGACCTGAGTAAGTATTGCATGCATGATTTTTAATCTCTGCTCATACTGTTCATAAAACAAATAATAAACTGATCTGTATGCCTGAATGTAGTTATTCATATATATATATATACAAGCACAAAAATGGAAGTCAATATTTCCATTGGCATTATATTAATATTTTTACAAATTAGTTATTATTAAAAGACTTGTAATGAAGTCAGTGTTACCTATTTTGATACATAAACCAATTACATGCTAAACAGTTGGTATTTCATCAAAGAACAACCATATAATTTAATAACCTATATAATATTTCATTCAATTAATATTCTTTTGTTCATAATCAAATAAGTTCTGTATATATGGGTTTGCAATGGATATCTTTACATTTCTTTACCAACCATATAGTTTGTGGCTCTTTTCCTATCATTTGCTGATGAATCAAAGATTGTTGTTTTTTGTGACCATATTTAATGACGATGACTCTAAAACACTTTGGCAAAATATCAACTTCATGCACAAAATTGCAGGAAGAATCCAATGGCTGCTGATCCCAGAGAGCTCATTTTCGACATGAGTGCCAAACAGGATACCCCAAATAGTATCCAATGGCTGTGTATAGCTAATTTTTGACACGGTTCAATTAGTCGATCAATAGCTCTCTAGAGCTAATGTTTTACTGTTGTACACTTACCCGACTTTAAATAAAGATTATTGTATTGTAATTATTTATGACAAGCTAATTACCTTTGGAAATCATATCTTGATCATACTATTATTGGACTTGTAGGGAAGCAAGTGAAACCAGTACTTGAGTATATGCCAATACATTTTGGAATCTATCATCAATGTCTTATAAATCATACAAGAGTGCATAATGAAGCAGAAAAGAAACGTAACCAATATAAATTCCTTCATGACTAAATTGTCACACAGTGAAATGTTACAAAAATTATGTTACACACTAGGTAACTTAACTCAGTTAAGGAGGAGAATTTTGTTGTAGATGTAAAAGTATTATTTTCTACCAGAATAGTCAGTGTGCTACTGTTGGCAAAACAAAGAGATATATGTAATATGCACTACATCTACAAATTGGATAGTCCGAGATTCATTGGGCTTCAAATCAGACATCCACCACAACGCTTCTTGTCAGAATGTCAAGTCTGGTTTTGGAGCAAGATGAAATTCGGGCTGGGCAAGTTTTGCGGGTTTAATAAGATCCTTTATTTATTAACAAAGCCAACACAATCAAATATGAAGAATGACCCATCAAGATCATCTGTCTGCAGTCAGCATAATCATGACCGGTTCAGACTTGTAACTTGTAACAGTGATGCCGAAATAACTTCCATAACGAAGAAATGGTGAAAATGATTGGCCTAGAACAAACACGTTGAATTTTAATTAACATATCAATAAACTTAATACAGTTTTTATACCTGTGTAGTGCTTTCAGACTTCAAGCACCATATTTTTCTTCTGTCAATGTGTGTTTGTTGACATTTTATGCGCCATTTTGAATTTGGTGCCGTTTCTCGCGAAGTAACAAAGTCTCACGTGATTTCATATTCGGACATTTCTCGAATTTTCTTTATATTTGATATAAAAGTCAGAGAAGTATCGAAACATACTTGATAAGCAGAAATTCTGAAAATTGCTGATTGTCACTTAGAATTTATCTACAAATCTCGAAATGTTCACGTTGTCAAGTGTATTTGCGCATGTTATAGGGAAATATAAGATACCGTCAACAGGTGTGTACAGAGTGTCATCAAATATTTCATGTGTAAAATGATTTGTCATTTATGTGTACTTTCGATGCACGTTGTTACTTTGTAACAGTGTGCCACTGTGAGACTGAACAGTTAAGATTTAACTATAGAGACACATTTAATATCTTTGTGAGCAGGTGTTGAAACCTAATGATAGTTAATACTATACTTTAAAGCTGTTCACCCATAGTTACACTAAATGTGTTAAATGTTTGATAAGAGTTGTTTCCCCTGAACCAGTGTGTTTACTTGTGGCTCTAGATCTAGACTGTACCTGTATCAATTGGGTGCTGATCCTATAATTGAAAAATATATAGCTGGTGACTTACAAAAATGTCCACCCTCCATGCAGTACCTACTGCGGACCATTTTTATGCAAAAAGATCATCTGGATTGGCCTTAGGGTTTAACATTTTATGGGATGCTGTTATTACTGCTGTATCTCAAAATTCACTGACTTTGTATGCTTTCATGTTTTTGTATGTCAAAGAAATTGAATTGTTTCTCAATAAAATCGTTCGCAAGATATTAAAAGAGTTATTTAGCAAAAAAGACATCTATGGGGACAAACCTAAAATATTTCTTTTTCACATTTTTAATTTACATTGCATCAAAATTATCAAACAGAAAGAATATACTTGTTTGAAAGGTATAAATCATTTCTAACTGGCACAGAAACAAATTGGTTACCAGGCCTTACTTATAAATCACTCACTACAGTACAGGTAAATTTCTACCCTAAAAGGATCGAGTTAGATTGTAGGAATTCTCACAATCAAAATTTTCAGTGCTTAAACACTCTTCATTTGTCTTACAGCTGCATTCGGATGTCCAAAGGATGTGTCCTACCAGAATTCTGGTCAGCTGCTGGAGATGGCAAAGTCTATCATACCACCACTGTCAAATGACCAGCACAAGGGCATGATGGGAAGGATAGGGGTGGTTGGAGGATGTCAAGAGTAAGCAATGTTTAGATAATTTAAGTATTGGATAAAATCTAAGGGAAAAACTCCAACATGAAGCACATCATATACTCCTTCTAAAAGAGATTTTAGAGATGGAAATTAAGGCTTACTATATATTTATTTTACATGTCAAATTTGAGAATAAGTCAAGTACCAATAAATTGTGACCTTTTGAGAACTTTATACCCCATGAACTTTTCACAAGTCAAATGAAATATATCATCAAAATTGTATCTGTCAGTACATTTATAATACCAAACTGTTGTTTTGTGAGGCAGAGATTTACTATTTAAATCAGCTACAAACTGTTGATCAAGTTATAGTTACTTAAGTGGGTATTAATTGATATATTGTTTATTGTAGGTACAGTGGAGCACCCTACTTTGCAGCTATTTCTTCTCTTAAAATGGTAAGTTTTTCAGGGCAAAGCTGCTCTGTTACTTAACAGTTTTCACTATTGATGACTTCATAAATATGTCGTACTGTTTCAAGTCAGATGACTTTCATTGTTACCTACCATCACCATGCACAATGTAGCTGTGTTCTGATGAAGGCTTGCATAGCGGATCGAAACTTAAGTCAGCTAGCACAAGTATCAATACAGTTATGGAAACCTGGATTCAGGAGTTGCTTCTCCTTTGTTTGTTTGCTTTGCTTTAATTACCACGAGAGGGCTTCTACATACCACGAGATATCCTCCTGAAACCTAAAAGATAAATGTAAACTTTATAGATACTTATTGGACATTGGTTTTTAGCTCACCTGGCCCGAAGGTCATTGGGGTCAAATATGTTTAAAACTTGTATACAACTTCTTCTGAATAACCAAGAGGCCTAGCATAATGATATTTGGCCAGTAGCATGCTGGGATAAAGGGCTATCAAGCTTGTTCAAATGAATGACCTTTACATATATTCAAGGTCACAGGGGTCAAATATGTTTAAAACCTTTAAGGTGGCTCCACACTTTCGCAATTAACCAGCAAAATTCGTTGAAACTTTCATATAATTGTTATGCAACTATGTCGAGTTGATTTTATGAAAATCTAAACATTCCGATAGTTTGGGGAATTTTTTGGAAAAAATACCAAAAAATTGAATTTTCGTCAATTCTAATATTTTCCGTTTTTTTTTGTGTGTGGCATTGTTCGGAACAATAACAACAATAATAAAATGAAAAGAAGCATTTCTAATTAACCCTACAAATATTTTATTTATCGCAAAATATGTAACACATGTT
>NW_018407163.1:553665-584536 GCF_002113885.1 Mizuhopecten yessoensis | reverse complement strand
CCCATATTCAAGGTCACAGTGGTCAATATATGTTTAAATCTTTAAATGACTTGTTCTGTATAACCAATAGGTACAGGGTTATGATATTTTGCCAAAAGCATGCTAGGTTGGAAGACTTTAAACTCTGTTCAACCTAATGTCCTTGTTCGACATTCAAGGTCACAGGCGTCATATGTTTAAATCTTTTAATAGGTTCTTATGAATCAAACACTGATATTCTGCCTGTAGCTGTATTTTAGTCCACTTTTAAGATTACAAGTGTGAGATTAATACCAGGTGAGCGATTCAGGCCCATTGGGCCTCTTGTTTACCCATGCGCTATGTTTTCACTGTTAGATAGACAAATAAATTAAAAGCTTGAATCTCATTATTTTACTATCTCCCCTTGCACTGCTTTTCACAATGATTTGACTTATGATATTAAAAATAAATGTTATGGAAGATTACATACATGAAATGAGAATAATATTAAAACCAGATCAGTAAGAAACAGTATTGTGAATGTGATAAGCTTAAGATTACATGTGATTTTGTTGTAGGGAGCTGACCTGTCCCATGTGTTCTGTACAGAGGGCTCAGCTAATGTGATCAAGTCATACAGTCCAGAACTCATCGTACACCCCATACTGTAAGTATACTTCATGTACACTACAATACAGTATTACATCAGTGTACATGTAGTATTACATCAGTAGACATACTGTAAGTATACCTCATGTACAGTAATACATCAGTAGACATACTGTTAGTATACTTCATGTACAGTATTACATTAGTGTACAGTATCACATCAGTAGACATACTGTAAGTATACTTCATGTACAGTAATACATCAGTAGACATACTGTAAGTATACTTCATGTACAGTATTACATCAGTAGACATACTGTAAGTATACTTCATGTACAGTTATACATCAGTAGACATACTGTAAGTATACTTCATGTACAGTAATACATCAGTAGCCATACTGTAAATATACTTTACTTGTATATATAAAGTATGACATGAGATGAATTAACTGTTTTTTACAATTCTGGAAATATAAATTTGTTAGTGATGAAATATTTTGGAGAGTTTACATGTAGTCATTAGTATTTTCATATTTTATTTGTGTTTACATTTTAACAAGGAGACTATTTTGAATCTAATGAATAGTTTTATCTGTGTTAAAATTTGTCATTATTCAGGGATTCTGAAGATGTGATGACTCAAATGGAGGAATGGTTACCACGACTTCATGCCATTGTCCTTGGTCCAGGGTTGGGCAGATCCTCTAAGAGTATCAGAAATGCAACGGTAAGTTAAATGATTTTAATGAATATTTGGAGTCAAATATAAAGAATATCAGACATTTATGAAGACAGTGAAAACATGAATATTTTTTTGGATGACAATATTACAGGAACTAAATATTTCACATGCACATATTTTTTCTCTGTTCTGTTACGCATGTAGAGGTCATCAGTTAATACTCAATTGTACCCAGATCAAAGGTCAGCACTCACTGGTACTCGGGTTAAGGGTCAACACTAAGTATCTAGACCAAGGCTCAACACTTATTAGGTAGAGGTAAGGGGTCAAGAGTTAATAGGTACCCATGCAGATCAAGGGTCAATATTCACTGAAGCTTTCCAGGTCAAGGGTCAACACTAAGTATCCATGTTAAGGATCAATATTTATTAGGTATTCAGGTCAAAGATCAGGTATACCCGTATTGAGGGTCAACATTCACTAGTTATCCATATCATAGGTCAACACTAATTAGGTTATTTAGTCAAAAGTCAACACTCACTTGGTACCATTGTAAGGGTCAATATTCTCTGGGTTCCCAGGTCAAGGGTCAACACAGTTATACTGCATTTATTAGGTTTCAGGTCACTACAAGGTTCAGGTACATGGGTCAAAGGTCAACTCTAACTATGTACAGGTCGAGGATGTGTTTGCTGCCTTTCAGATATGCAATGATAGTGTATAAAGTTTAAAAACCCAGCAAAGTCGTATTTTAGAGTATATGATATAACATTTAGTATTGATAAACCTCTGAGGTTTTGTCCTGGTAAGTCATGTTTACTAGCTCTGGGTCTGTAGCCATGTAATTGCGTAATCCAAGGTACCAAGTCTTACATTCAAATCGCTATTGTAAAATGTAATAATTTTCATGACTTTGTTTTGTTTCAGGCAATCGTTGAGAAGGCTAAGGAGAGAGACATTCCACTGGTTATAGATGCTGTGAGTTGTCTGGAAACTTTGGTACACTTACAATGCAATGTAATTCATTGTAGGACTGTTGATTACAAATCTTCAATAACAATTATTACCAACTAATCAGTTTTTCATTTGGAAGGAAGAAATTATGTGGCAAAATCTAAAAATGAATTTAATTTGAATTAAGCAAGAAACAACATGTCCGAATTTAAAAGTCAAAAGTGAGGTTGAAAAATTTGTAGGGATTTATAGCAAATCGTGTAAAATTTACATTACAGTTGTAAATTAACATTATACAATTATGGACTTCAGGTGAGGTCTGTCCCTGATTTACGAGCCTGGTCTGAACAATATTCACAGAGGCCGAAGGCCGAGGTGAATATTGTTCAGACCAGGTCCGTAAATCAGGGAGAGACCGACCTGAAGTCCACAATTGTTTTATTATATGACATTTTACAATCAGATTAATAATTTTTCAAGTCATAAACACACGGACGGCATGGACCATTTTGGAATCACAGAGTGAAGCACTTCAAATACAAAATAACATACACACAAATTTGATTTCAAATTCAATTCATGTGATATTTAATTTCAAATAAAATCGACATCATCAATACTCACATAGTTCAGAATATGATGAGATAATGCATTTGTAGTTGAATTCAGTAGTGTAATTGGTAACAGAATCACAGACTTGCTGGGAAATTACCTAGGGCTATTTTCAGTAGCTGTCTGTAACACTTTTCTATTTATAGGTCGAGGTCTGTAACACTTTTCTATTAATAGAACAAGGTCTGTAACATATTTACAGACTCGTCACGTGACGTCGCTCCTCCAATCAGGGCTGGGAATTAGCACCAGTCATATAATAATACATATTACAGACTCACAGCTAGATTGTCCTTAATCTCCAATGTTTCTTGTGTAACACACACATTTTATTTCAGTAAACATATAAAAATGTTTCATAATGTATGCCTTATTCAGTACATGAAATTCAAAACAAAACAGCATCCAGATGATCCATTAAGTTGTGGGCCATTTCTTGTTTTCTATGGTGTGTGTACGTGTTAGTTCATCTTTTACAATCAGTCTGGTTTCTATGGTGTTTGTACGTGTTAGTTCATCTTTTACAATCAGTCTGGTTTCTATGGTGTGTGTACGTGTTAGTTCATCTTTTACAATCAGTCTGGTTTCTATGGTGTGTGTACGTGTTAGTTCATCTTTCACAATCAGTCTGGTTTCTATGGTGTGTGTATGTGTTAGTTCATCGTTTACAACCAGTCTGGTTTCTATGGTGTGTGTACGTGTTAGTTCATCTTTTACAATCAGTCTGTTTTCTATGGTGTGTGTATGTGTTAGTTCATCGTTTACAATCATTCTGTTTTCTATGGTGTGTGTACGTGTTAGTTCATCTTTTACAATCAGTCTGTTTTCTATCGTGTGTGTACGTGTTAGTTCATCTTTCACAATCAGTCTGGTTTCTATAGTGTGTGTATGTGTTAGTTCATCGTTTACAATCAGTCTGGTTTGTATGGTGTGTGTACGTGTTAGTTCATCTTTCACAATCAGTCTGGTTTCTATGGTGTTTGTACGTGCTAGTTCATCTTTTACAATCAGTCTGTTTTCTGTGGTGTGTGTATGTGTTAGTTCATCGTTTACAATCATTCTGTTTTCTATGGAGTGTGTACGTGTTAGTTCATCGTTTACAATCAGTCTGGTTTGTTTATCTGCTTTGCTATCTGTCTGTTCATGTTTGCCATTGTACACACTAGATCCCTAAATAACGTATATATGAATGTTTATATTTGACAGGACGGTCTGTACCTACTAAAGGATAACCCTGGCATCATATTTGAATACACTAAAGCTATCCTCACTCCCAACGTGGTGGAATTCAACAGACTCTATGAACAAGTTGTAAGTTTGACCCTTTTTATCATAACTTTACAATTTACCCTGACTGTTATTACATTGTTATAACACCACCATATAAAGGTAAGATGATTAACATGTGTGATATCCCTCAATAGGCCTTGACAAGTAACAATGCAATGGTGTACTATGTGTTGTCACAGCTTCACAGCAAAGTAAGCAAAAACCTGGGATGTTTTCCTTGAATGTTTTTGTTCTTTCTAAATCTTAAAAACTGTGTTTCTGGATAATTGTTTGTATGTAAAAAAAACATAAAACTCTTTCCCCTTCCCAACAGATTTCAAAGAAAAATAAATTCAATTTCCAGGAAATGGGAACTCCTTGAAAATCCTCTGTGTGTGATTTGGTAGTCATCACTATTTCAGTACTAATAAGATTCTCTATTTGTGATTTTGTATTCAGCAGTATTTCAGTACTGTCAAAGATTCTCTATTTGTGATTTGGTATTCAGCAGTATTTCAGTACTGTTAAAGATCCTCTGTTTGTGATTTGGTATTCAGCAGTATTTCAGTACTGTTAAAGATCCTGTATTTGTGATTTGGTATTCAGCAGTATTTCAGTACTGTCAAAGATTCTCTATTTGTGATTTGATATTCAGCAGTATTTCAGTACTGTTAAAGATCCTCTATTTGTAATTTGGTATTCATCAGTATTTCAGTACTGTTAAAGATCCTGTATTTGTGATTTGGTATTCAGCAGTATTTCAGTTCTGTTAAGGATTCTCTATTTGTGAATTGGTATCCAGCAGTATTTCAGTACTGTTTAAGTTTCTCTGTTTGTGATTTGGTATTCAGCAGTATTTCAGTTCTGTTTAAGATTCTCTATTTGTGATTTGGTATTCAGCAGTATTTCTGTACTGTTAAAGATCCTCTATTTGTAATTTGGTATTCATCAGTATTTCAGTACTGACAAAGATTCTCTATTTGTGATTTTGTATTCAGCAGTATTTCAGTACTGTCAAAGATTCTCTATTTGTGATTTGATATTCAGCAGTATTTCAGTACTGTTAAAGTTTCTGTATTTGTGATTTGGTATTCAGCAGTATTTCAGTCCTGTTTAAGATTCTCTATTTGTGATTTGGTATTCAGCAGTATTTCAGTACTGTCAAAGATTCTCTATTTGTGATCTGATATTCAGCAGTATTTCAGTACTGTTAAAGATCCTGTATTTCTGATTTGGTATTCAGCAGTATTTCAGTTCTGTTAAGGATTCTCTATTTGTGAATTGGTATCCAGCAGTATTTCAGTACTGTTTAAGTTTCTCTATTTGTGATTTGGTATTCAGCAGTATTTCAGTTCTGTTTAAGATTCTCTATTTGTGATTTGGTATTCAGCAGTATTTCAGTACTGTTAAAGATCCTCTATTTGTAATTTGGTATTCATCAGTATTTCAGTACTGTTAAAGATCCTGTATTTGTGATTTGATATTCAGCAGTATTTCAGTACTGTTAAAGATACTCTATATGTGATTTGGTATTAAGCCGTATTTCAGTACTGTTAAAGATTCTCTTTTTGTGATTTTGTATTCAGCAGGATTTCAGTACTGTTAAAGATCCTGTATTTGTGATTTGATATTCAGCAGTATTTCAGTACTGTTAAAGATTCTCTATTTGTGATTTGGTATCCAGCAGTATTTCAGTACTGTTAAAGATCCTCTATATGTGATTTGGTATTAAGCCGTATTTCAGTACTGTTAAAGATTCTCTTTTTGTGATTTTGTATTCAGCAGTATTTCAGTACTGTTAAAGATCCTGTATTTGTGATTTGGTATTCAGCAGTATTTCAGTACTGTTAAAGTTTCTCTATTTGTGATTTGGTATTCAGCAGTATTTCTGTACTGTCAAAGATCCTCTATTTGTGATTTGGTATCCAGCAGTATTTCAGTTCTGTTTAAGATTCTCTATTTGTGATTTGGTAATCATCACTATTTCATTACTGTATGATTTCAGTACTGTCAAAGATCCTCTATATGTGATTTGGTATTCAGCAGTATTTCAGTACTGTTTAAGATCCTCTATATGTGATTTGGTATTCAGCAGTATTTCAGTACTGTTAAAGATCCTCTGTTTGTGATTTGGTATTCAGCAGTATTTCAGTACTGTTAAAGATCCTCTGTTTGTGATTTGGTATTCAGCAATATTTCAGTACTGTTAAAGATCCTCTATTTGTGATTTGGTATCCAGCAGTATTTCAGTTCTGTTAAAGTTTCTCTGTTTGTGATTTGGTATTCAGCAGTATTTCAGTACTGTTAAAGTTTCTCTATTAGTGATTTGGTATCCGGCAGTATTTCAGTACTGTCAAAGATTCTCTATTTGTGATTTTGTATTCAGCAGTATTTCAGTACTGTCAAAGCTAAGATCCTGTATTTGTGATTTAATATCCGGCAGTATTTCAGTACTGTTAAAGATCCTCTATTTGTGATTTGGTATCCAGCAGTATTTCAGTTCTGTTAAAGTTTCTCTGTTTGTGATTTGGTATTCAGCAGTATTTCAGTACTGTTAAAGTTTCTCTATTAGTGATTTGGTATCCGGCAGTATTTCAGTACTGTCAAAGATTCTCTATTTGTGATTTTGTATTCAGCAGTATTTCAGTACTGTCAAAGATCCTGTATTTGTGATTTGATATCCGGCAGTATTTCAGTACTGTTAAAGATCCTCTATTTGTGATTTGGTATCCAGCAGTATTTCAGTTCTGTTAAAGTTTCTCTATTTGTGATTTGGTATTCAGCAGTATTTCAGTACTGTTAAAGATCCTCTATATGTGATTTGGTATTAAGCCATATTTCAGTACTGTTAAAGATTCTGTATTTGTGATTTGGTATTAAGCAGTATTTCAGTACTGTTAAAGATTCTCTATTTGTGATTTTGTATTCAGCAGTATTTCAGTACTGTCAAAGATACTCTATTTGTGATTTTGTATTCAGCAGTATTTCAGTTCTGTTTAAGATTCTCTATTTGTGATTTGGTAGTCATCACTATTTCAGTTCTGTCAAAGATCCTCTATTTGTGATTTGGTATTCAGCAGTATTTCAGTACTGTTAAAGATCCTGTATTTGTGATTTGGTATTCAGCATTATTTCAGTACTGTCAAAGATACTCTATTTGTGATATTGTATTCAGCAGTATTTCAGGTCTGTTTAAGATTCTCTATTTGTGATTTGGTATTCAGCAGTATTTCAGTACTGTTTAAGATCCTCTATTTGTGATTTGGGATTCAGCAGTATTTCAGTACTGTTAAAGATTCTGTATTTGTGATTTGGTATTCAGCAGTATTTCAGTACTGTTAAAGATCCTCTATTTGTGATTTGGTATTCAGCAGTATTTCAGTACTGTTTAAGATCCTGTATTTGTGATTTGGTATTCAGCAGTATTTCAGTACTGTCAAAGATTCTCTATTTGTGATTTGGTATTCAGCAGTATTTCAGTACTGTTAAAGATCCTCTATTTGTGATTTGGTATTCAGCAGTATTTCAGTACTGTTAAAGATCCTCTATTTGTGATTTGGTATTCAGCAGTATTTCAGTACTGTCAAAGATCCTCTATTTGTGATTTGGTATTCAGCAGTATTTCAGTACTGTCAAAGATCCTCTATTTGTGATTTGGTATTCAGCAGTATTTCAGTACTGTCAAAGATCCTCTATTTGTGATTTGGTATTCAGCAGTATTTCAGTACTGTCAAAGATCCTCTATTTGTGATTTGGTATTCAGCAGTATTTCAGTACTGTCAAAGATCCTCTATTTGTGATTTGGTATTCAGCAGTATTTCAGTACTGTCAAAGATCCTCTATTTGTGATTTGGTATTCAGCAGTATTTCTGTACTGTCAAAGATCCTGTATTTGTGATTTGGTATTCAGCAGTATTTCTGTACTGTCAAAGATCCTGTATTTGTGATTTGGTATTCAGCAGTACTCAATAAAGCAGCTGATCATGAATTGCTACAAAACAAGATAATTTGCACTTCTTTTTTATCAGTTATAAAGGTATGATTTTGTGGGGCAACATTGAGGAAGTCTTTAATAGGATGTAGCTTTATTTATCCTGTTAGAGGATTTTGTGATCCTCTTGCGAAGAAATTGCTAAAATATGATCATAGCAACAATTTTAAATAGGACAGAAAATACACTATGGTCAAAACAGGGATTGAGATGTGTATAAGTTACCTTAGCAAGTCTAGACAGAGTGAGCTCCCTGGTCAGGTTCCAGATCTGTTAAGTGACCTTAGTAAGTCTAGACAGAGTGAGCTCCCTGGTCAGGTTCCAGATCTGTTAAGTGACCTTAGTAAGTCTAGACAGAGTGAGCTCCCTGGTCAGGTTCCAGATCTGTTATAAGTGACCTTAGTAAGTCTAGACAGAGTGAGCTCCCTGGTCAGGTTCCAGATCTGTTATAAGTGACCTTAGTAAGTCTAGACAGAGTGAGCTCCCTGGTCAGGTTCCAGATCTGTTATAAGTGACCTTAGTAAGTCTAGACAGAGTGAGCTCCCTGGTCAGGTTCCAGATCTGTTATAAGTGACCTTAGTAAGTCTAGACAGAGTGAGCTCCCTGGTCAGGTTCCAGATCTGTTATAAGTGACCTTAGTAAGTCTAGACAGAGTGAGCTCCCTGGTCAGGTTCCAGATCTGTTATAAGTGACCTTAGTAAGTCTAGACAGAGTGAGCTCCCTGGTCAGGTTCCAGATCTGTTATAAGTGACCTTAGTAAGTCTAGACAGAGTGAGCTCCCTGGTCAGGTTCCAGATCTGTTATAAGTGACCTTAGTAAGTCTAGACAGAGTGAGCTCCCTGGTCAGGTTCCAGATCTGTTATAAGTGACCTTAGTAAGTCTAGACAGAGTGAGCTCCCTGGTCAGGTTCCAGATCTGTTATAAGTGACCTTAGTAAGTCTAGACAGAGTGAGCTCCCTGGTCAGGTTCCAGATCTGTTATAAGTGACCTTAGTAAGTCTAGACAGAGTGAGCTCCCTGGTCAGGTTCCAGATCTGTTATAAGTGACCTTAGTAAGTCTAGACAGAGTGAGCTCCCTGGTCAGGTTCCAGATCTGTTATAAGTGACCTTAGTAAGTCTAGACAGAGTGAGCTCCCTGGTCAGGTTCCAGATCTGTTATAAGTGACCTTAGTAAGTCTAGACAGAGTGAGCTCCCTGGTCAGGTTCCAGATCTGTTATAAGTGACCTTAGTAAGTCTAGACAGAGTGAGCTCCCTGGTCAGGTTCCAGATCTGTTATAAGTGACCTTAGTAAGTCTAGACAGAGTGAGCTCCCTGGTCAGGTTCCAGATCTGTTATAAGTGGCCTTAGCAAGTCTAGACAGAGTGAGCTCCCTGGTCAGGTTCCAGATCTGTTATGTGACCTTAGTAAGTCTAGACAGAGTGAGCTCCCTGGTCAGGTTCCAGATCTGTTATAAGTGACCTTAGTAAGTCTAGACAGAGTGAGCTCCCTGGTCAGGTTCCAGATCTGTTATAAGTGACCTTAGTAAGTCTAGACAGAGTGAGCTCCCTGGTCAGGTTCCAGATCTGTTATAAGTGACCTTAGTAAGTCTAGACAGAGTGAGCTCCCTGGTCAGGTTCCAGATCTGTTATAAGTGACCTTAGTAAGTCTAGACAGAGTGAGCTCCCTGGTCAGGTTCCAGATCTGTTATAAGTGACCTTAGTAAGTCTAGACAGAGTGAGCTCCCTGGTCAGGTTCCAGATCTGTTATAAGTGACCTTAGTAAGTCTAGACAGAGTGAGCTCCCTGGTCAGGTTCCAGATCTGTTATAAGTGACCTTAGTAAGTCTAGACAGAGTGAGCTCCCTGGTCAGGTTCCAGATCTGTTATAAGTGACCTTAGTAAGTCTAGACAGAGTGAGCTCCCTGGTCAGGTTCCAGATCTGTTATAAGTGACCTTAGTAAGTCTAGACAGAGTGAGCTCCCTGGTCAGGTTCCAGATCTGTTATAAGTGACCTTAGCAAGTCTAGACAGAGTGAGCTCCCTGGTCAGGTTCCAGATCTGTTATGTGACCTTAGTAAGTCTAGACAGAGTGAGCTCCCTGGTCAGGTTCCAGATCTGTTATAAGTGACCTTAGCAAGTCTAGACAGAGTGAGCTCCCTGGTCAGGTTCCAGATCTGTTATGTGACCTTAGTAAGTCTAGACAGAGTGAGCTCCCTGGTCAGGTTCCAGATCTGTTATAAGTGACCTTAGCAAGTCTAGACAGAGTGAGCTCCCTGGTCAGGTTCCAGATCTGTTATAAGTGACCTTAGCAAGTCTAGACAGAGTGAGCTCCCTGGTCAGGTTCCAGATCTGTTATAAGTGACCTTAGCAAGTCTAGACAGAGTGAGCTCCCTGTTCAGGTTCCAGATCTGTTATGTGACCTTAGTAAGTCTAGACAGAGTGAGCTCCCTGGTCAGGTTCCAGATCTGTTATAAGTGACCTTAGTAAGTTTAGACAGAGTGAGCTCCCCAGGCAAGTTCCAGATCTGTTATAAGTGACCTTTATATAGTAAGTCTAGACAGAGTGAGCTCCCTGGTCAGGTTCCAGATCTGTTACCTAGCAAAGGCTGCACCCTATAGTGAAATTAGAAAGGAGCATCAATAATTCAGAATTTATTTATAGATTTGATTAATTAAAGTTACCTCCCTTTAAACACTATTTGTCAAACTCTTAAGAACTAACAAAATATCTTCACTTGACACATATTTATACTTTAAATCACAGAAAAACGTACCTTTTCATTTTGACATGCATGATGCAAATTTTACTGAACATTTTCGGCTAGATATTTTCCAAGAAAGTTATTTCAGAATAAAATCTAGAATTTAAAATTCATTTTAAGGTCATATGAGTGTATTGATAAACGGAAACAGGAAGTACATCCCTAGTTGAAAATCCAATGTAGGGAGACAGTATCACAATTTCTGCAAATTCTAATGTTTAATATTAAACTGATGAATATTGTATGTTTATTATTGACAGAACAGTGTGTTCTCTCAATATTAAAGTATTTCAAAGCAATCCAGGCATTAATTCAGGTGGTTTTTTTTATCAATGAGTCACATGTGTCCATTTTTCTGTACTTCAGGAACCCGGCTACCTATTTCACTACTGTGAAGTTTTTCAAGAACGATTACTCTTACCTGCAATTACTATATGTATATGGTTTTATTATAAAATGACAATTTTTATATCGTCTATAGAGAATTAATTTTACACAATTTCAGCATTTATTAAATTGATATACATTAATGCAATACTAATATATGTCAGTATCTTTTTTATTGACATTATTTTGTAAAAATATTGTGTCTTTCATTTTTTATTCAAAATTCACTCCTTTTTACGTAAATTTCAATTTAAATTCCTTAAAATTCTGACAACCTATATCTTTTTTGTGGCAGAAAATTTTCTTTACTTTAAAGCATAATAACTACAAAATTTGAATAAATTCTACTGAGAAATGGTGACACAATCCTATTACCTTAAGTCCTTTTTTTCAATTGTACTGATCATTTTTGGCTAGAGATTTTGTATGAAAGTAATTTTAAATAAAATTTAGAATTAAAAATTAATTTAAAGTCTTTTTGCACTTTTACGGTACAGTTTTGGCCAGAGAAAGTTATTTCAAAATAAATTTAGAATTTAGAATTCATTTCAACAGTCTTTTTGCACAAATTCTTGCCAAAAACAATTAAACTTGTTCTGTTTGAAATGATTTATCATCGAACATACTATGTTCAGGATTGTAACACTTATATATAAATATGAAAGACTTAATGTGTCTGAAATATATTTGTATAAGTTGGTATGTACATGTGTAATAGGTGTCTGTTTTAACATATATCTTTACTTGTGTCTTCTGTAATTAAGTCTGATTGACCCAGAGGAACTGTAGCATGAATACTGTATATTATAATTAACCCAATAACTACCCAAACAATGCCGGGTCATTACTTCCAATTATATTATGTCAGAGGGCTTTATTGTGACGTCAACTGACACAAGTTAATATAACGCTTGTGTATGTGGACCCATCCATTATTAACGTCCAGGTTATAAAATAAAAATCACTAAGCCTCATACTGGATTTCTAGCCCTGAAGGATCACAGTAAAAAAAAACCAGGGGACACGAAGCAGTTGAGTTGACTTGTTACTAGCTGAGTCACTTCGTGTCAGATTTAGTTCGTTTGATTTCGGATATTCGATAGCTTCATTGGTAGTGTGCGTAATTTATTGAATTTTGTTGATGCAAATATCTGTTTTTTTCAGTTGCACTGTTCATTGTATATTACACATTTGTACAAATAAAAACGTGGCCCTGGACATTAATGGGAATTTAACCGCCCCACTGACGACTTTTATGAGGTCATCGGGTTATTACCAGTCTCTGTAGGACTCAATTGAGCAATACTGGGTGAGGGGGAGGGAAATTAAGGCGGGAACGTTTATTGAAAAACTACTTCTTTCTGAGAAAATTCTCATTCTTTAGCCAGGTCACTTAAGTTTCCATCAAATATTTATTTGGTTGTCGTCAAGAAGAAGGGACACAGATGTAATTGGGATGTTGTCTGTGCCAAACTTTGTAATAACGTTATGTAACACGACTAGATCGGTATATCTAATTGTATGTAATTCTGTGTGAATATCTTCCTGTTACTGGTTATAATATTGATATGGTAACTTGGACATGTATGTTTAAGGAACTGTATGAATACCTGATAATATCTTGTGTTTGAAATTTTAGCCAGACTTTAAAGGACTCTGTCCAAGCCAATTATATAGAAAGATGTAATGGATATTATAGTGTTAAAAAGACAAGTTGAAATTTATAAAAAGATCATCGGAAGTTTTGTTTAAATTCTTAAATCATTGTGGTTAATTTCCAATTTCAAAAAATGTATACACACTTTATTGATAAAACAAGTTAAATGAAAATGTAAAACAACTTCTTTTGAAAACTTAATACCTAGGGTGATGGCATATTTGACAAGCAAACAGCTTGCTGGGGTGAAGCGATATCATGTGTATTGAAATGAAAAACCTTTACCCATAATCAAGGTCACAGGGTCAAATGTGATGGAAATTTAACCTCAAACTTCCGAGGTTGATGATGATATTTGGCCATTAGCAAGATGGGATGAAAGGCAATTAAGCTTTTGAAATGAATGACCTTCATAAATGTTCAATGTCACAAAGTTCAAATGTATTAAATCTTGTTATGGATTCTTTTGTGTCAAAGGTAATAACATTAGCCTGTAACTTTATTTAGTCCATTTAAATGTGTTACAGTTGTTATATTCATAGCAGGTGAGCGATTGAAGCCCATTGGGCCTGTTGTTCAATTCTGCTAAACTGTGTTTTCCAAAATAATAGTCATTATGCCTGTGTCTATACCAAAACAATGTAAATTTGAAACTTTATAAGTCCTCCTACATGGTTCATAACATGAGACAGAAGTTAAATGCATTAAGTCAGTTTTTAAGCTATATATTCTTTGAGAATGGTGTTCATAATTTAGTTTGGTGTGCGAAAGATAGTTCTGGATTCTGTCGAACAACAAGGTCCCTGTGTGTCCGAGTGCATGTCTATAGATTTAAAAAAGATTATGGGATAAGCTACATGTAAATTAATAGCAAAAGGACAAGATTTCATCAGAAATCAATATTTTGTAGGATATGAACATGCAAGTAGGATTTCTATGTAAGACATAAGCATGTGGCATGCATGACTAGTGTAAGGTAATAGAATAGACACAACAAGGCTAATATGTGTCTGTCTAAACAAGAGCCGGGGCTGATTCTACTACTGTATAGGAATTAAATAGCAGCCTGGTGTCTAAACAAGAGCCGGGGCTGATTCTACTACTGTATAGGAATTAAATAGCAGCCTGGTGTCTAAACAAGAGCCGGGGCTGATTCTACTACTGTATAGGAATTAAATAGCAGCCTGGTGTCTAAACAAGAGCCGGGGCTGATTCTACTACTGTATAGGAATTAAATAGCAGCCTGGTGTCTAAACAAGAGCCGGGGCTGATTCTACTACTGTATAGGAATTAAATAGCAGCCTGGTGTCTAAACAAGAGCCGGGGCTGATTCTACTACTGTATAGGAATTAAATAGCAGCCTGGTGTCTAAACAAGAGCCGGGGCTGATTCTACTACTGTATAGGAATTAAATAGCAGCCTGGTGTCTAAACAAGAGCCGGGGCTGATTCTACTACTGTATAGGAATTAAATAGCAGCCTGGTGTCTGAACAAGAGCCGGAGCTGATTCTACTACTGTATAGGAATTAAATAGCAGCCTGGTCAATTAGTACAAAATCCTCTGAATGTGAAGCCGGAGCATAAATCACGAGATTTATCTCCCTTGGAACACCATCTTAGCCCGGGACTAATTAAGCACATTACATTCCATTGGTAAAGTAATGGTCATTGTTGGTCTGGATTGACTGGTGTCTGGGACTGACCTCTGTGCTGACCCTTGATTTAGCCTGTTATGGATGGAGTGCCCTCAGAGTTGGGCCCTTGTGTGATACATGTGTTTTGGCAGGGTTAATGGAGCGTGTCATGAGAGGCCATGATTGAGACAAATGAGATCATCATTGCCTGTCTGATGATTGGCTGTCTGTCAGATTGATGGTCTTGTCCCTACAATGCAGGCGTGTATTTCATACAGAGTGTCACTATTGCACTATATATCATATACAATGTTTCCTGATAATGATGTCCTAACTTCCCACACTTTGCACATAATATCCAAACCTATGTTCAATAGTAGACATCTGCACATAATATCAAAACCTATGTTCAATAGTAGAGCATCTTCTACCAAAGGCAAATAGCAGTGGCAATATGATGAAAGAACTAACATAGATGTATTACCGATACCTTATGATTTATGAAAAAAATCATAGCTTTGCCAGATATCAATAAAATTGTTATAGAACTGTTATTTTAGATAAATGACATATTATCAAAGTTGCCTGTTAACATTCTGAATTTTGTGTGACCCTGATGGTATAAATCAAGTGATTCAATAACTACTGAGAGCCGAATCTCAACATCAGATAGTTGGCTGTCAGCTCTACTAATAAATCATGCATTTACAAACGGTCCTCCGACTTTGATCTGTGTGTTTATTACTTCCCTTTGATGTCATTTTCCATCATGTTAAAAATCCCATAATGATACAAAAATGGATACCAATTAGTGGTCAGATATATGTCAATGATCTCCTTGCTATTTGATTGGTGTAATCCTCACTGACCAATGTTAGTCCAGCTGGTTATAGTTGGATATCTATAGACAATCAATATAGACATTATATATTATGACTTACCATTAAAGATGGATACAGGTAGATTGCTGCCTCTATGTCTATATCAGTGATACACTACATACTATGATAATTTTTATCATATTTCATGTCTTTTGTGTTTCCAGTGTTCACCAAAATTTATTCTATTTCTGTAGTTAAGTCTATAACTCTGTGTGGGAAGCTATTCCAGACTAAAACTGTCCTGAAGCTGAAACTGAAATTTTGTCTGTCAAAAGTGGGTTTATTGTTAATTTAGGGATTATCTGATTTGGTGTACGAAAAGATTCCGTAGAACTTACAATAATTTGGGAATATCCGGTTTGGTATCAGAAAGCGTTCCATTGCATGATGTTATGATAATTTGAGGTTATCTGATTAAAGAGCAGACAGGTTTCATGGAAGCTGAAATGATTTTTTGGATTACTTGAGTAAAAATACAACAGATCTGTTGAAACTTCAGTAATGAAATTTAATCGATTTTAATCCTTATATATTTAACTAACAAAACACAGATGCTATTGGTATCATTGTCCATTCCTAAAGTTGTTCTTTCTCACTTTAAACAAAATATTGCTTTAAGAAGAGGATGATTTCCTGTTCTCTGAGTGTATTATCAGGTTATCAAAGGATCATTATGTTCAGCAAACCAATCAGTATTAACCGTTTTGATTGTTTGATTGAAAACCTTATTCTAAAACATTGGGTGTAATTAAAAAGTAGCTTTGGTTTCGTCTTTCAATTTCCCAAGTTTATGAGTTTGAAGTTGTCAATTTCTATAGTCCAGGCTACTTACCTAAACTGGTCTTCAGAAATGTATTTAGGAAAGTAAAATTGTGTGAAATAGCTATCTTAAATACCTTCATTTAGTCTCTTTGCCAGACTGTTGGGAGTGCAAGATCTGTATTAGAGAAAGAAGGAAACGGACATTTATGAATAGGTCCAGTTTTACAGATGTTTCTTAATATAAGGTTATTCTTTATTAATGCATGTTTTTTTATCATGGAAGTTAAGGAAATATTTTTAGTAAAGGAAATTTTCCTTAAAAACTCTTAGGAAAGTTTGTGAAACCGAGCCCAGGTGGCCTTTATAGAATATTTGTTTTTATTATGAAAAGTAAACAAAAAGGAAAAAAAGCATAAAGGATTAAAATGTATGAACATGTGGTTAAGTTAGGTTTTCTATGGTACACCTGAGGATAGGTTATACCAAGTAGTGAAGGGCCACGACCACACAATGGATTGAATGCTCTCACATAATTGCATGTGTTGTCTTAATAAATCCACAGAATCTGGAGAAATTTTACCAGGAAATGGTGAAAGTATAAAAGCACTTTAGGTCCTGGTCTGACCAAATGCTAAGTGGATCAGCACTTGTGGCCACAAATCATCTGTAATTGGCATGGGATTGATGAATGACACATTCAGATAACATCAACTCAATTAATCCTCTAACCTAGGTACCTGTTTCAGACCTACAGTGCACTGTTAGACCTATAGCTGGTATACAGTACTGTAATTGTTGTTAACACCTTGTCTTGGCCACAACAGAATTGTTAGGAGTTTAAAACACTAATTGTAGCAATTAAAATTACTGTTTAAAAGAAAGAAAATGTGTTTAAACAAGAATTATTTAAATTTATAATTAGAAAATACCGTACTGACACGTTTTTTGAGGTTTACAAGGACAGTGATTAGTTTTCTGAAAGTCAAAACTTGTAACAAAGGATGCTTTTTACAAAGGAAATTATATTATGACAGGAAATATTTTTTTATTTTTCAAACTTTGAATTTGAATTTGACATTGTGTTTGACAAAAATGAAATGTCCAAGGACATGCTCAATACTGTGTTTATTTCCCAAACTGTCATTGTGTAAGTAACACCCTTGAGTAATTGATGTCTTTAAGTAACAGGGTAGCTGGTATGTTAGCTTCTCAGTGTCAGACTTCAATCTCAATCCATTGTTTATCCATAAACATAATGTAGCTCCTATCACCCTACATCCAAGTTCTTCTGCTGAAAATTAAATCTTCAGGATGTATGCTAGCTTACTTGTAACTTTATCTAACTTCTGCTGAATATATAAGATAAATCTTAAGGATGTATGTTACCTTAGTTATAGCATGTATCTCATGTTAAAAAACTTTTCACCCTGACAAACTTTTTTTGTTGTAATTTTTTATTTTCAAGTCTTTTTTCCACAATAACAATACATTTAACATGACAAATACATACACACACACTCACACTAACAACTAAAAACTATTCAGCATAACACTGGCTTCACTCAACATCATTAGATACTTTATCATCGTCGTCATTGTTATCACCAACATCATCAACATCACCTTCACTCTCATCCACATCACTGTGTCATCACCAACATCATCAACATCACCTTCTCTCTCATCCACATCACTGTGTCATCACCAACATCATCAACATCACCTTCACTCTCATCCCCATCACTGTGTCATCACCAACATCATCAACATCACCTTCCCTCTCATCCACATCACTGTGTCATCACCAACATCATCAACATCACCTTCCCTCTCATCCACATCACTGTGTCATCACCAACATCATCATCATCACCTTCACTCTCATCCACATCACTGTGTCATAACCAACATCATCAACATCACCTTCACTCTCATCCACATCACTGTGTCATAATGACACTTATCACCAACATCCTCATCATCAGCAACGTCATTATCATAACAATACAATGACATCATCATTTTTACATCTTTATCAAATTTTCATCATACACATCCTCACCATCACTCTGGCAAACTTGGAAATATCACTGATAAATGATTATATAGGCCTGATTAATTAGTTAATGTAATGACAGCTGACACCATTGGAAGGCCGTATTCATATTAGGATAACACTACCCTGCAAAATTAGGGGCAGTTTTCCTTCATATCTGAACTAATAAAGAAAACAGCAATATAATTGCATGAAAGGCCAATACTGTACTGTATCACTAAAAAGCTCACCAATCTTTTTTTGTTTTTTAATTAAAATGAAATTGAAAAAATCGTTTACTTCAGATGGATGGCGAAAAGCAACAGGAAAATGAACCACTTCTCAATGCAAAGATGCTCAGTAAGAGGCTAGGTCATGTGACCATCGTACAGAAGGGGGAGAATGATATCATCACAGACGGAAAATATGGTAAGTTCTGGGTCAAAGGTCAAATATGGAAAGAGATATGCAAGTTCAAGGCCAGAAATACTGGGATTATGGTAAAAATGATAGAGAATAGAGTTTAAGGTAGAAAATGATAGAGGATACTGGCAATGGTGTCAAGGTCAAATTATATTACAAGGCTCTTTTGATGTACATAGGAATTAGTAAATACTTTTCATCAGAGAAAATGTTAATAAAAAACTTGGGAAAAAACCCCCCACTTATTATTTTGTAGTTGTAGTGTGTATAGATGTGGTTTGATATAGCAAATACAGTGTGGCTGATTATTGATAAGGTAGATTTACTTCAATTACTTTTTTAACCTCATTTTTATACGCCCGTCAAATTTGACGGGAGTATTATTATGGTATGGCATTGTCCGTCCGTCGTAAACTTTTGTTTGTCCGGCAATCTCCTCCTACATTTTTCGACCGATCTCTTTGGAACTTGGTATACATTATAATCATGATATGAAGTTGTGTCTGATCCTTTAAAAGAATTTTGATTCAACAATTTTTGCAAAAGTTATTGACCTTTGTTCATTTCAGTATTTGATTTTTTGTCCGGAGATCTCCTCCTACATTTTTGACAGATTTCTTTGAAACTTAGTAGGCTAAATAATCATGATATGTTGTTGTGTTTCCTTGAAAGGAATTTTGATTCTACTATTTTTGCAAAAGTTATTGCCCTTTGTTCATTTCAGTATTTGATTTTTTTATCCGGAGATTTTCTCCTACACTTTTAGCTCACCTGCCCGAAGGGCTAGTGAGCTTATGCCATGGCGCGGCGTCCGTCGTCTGTTTATCCGTCGTCTGTCGTCGTCCGTCAATTTTTCCTTTTAACGACTTCTTCTGAAAAATGGACAGGCCTAGAGTCATGATATTTGGGTGATAGCTTCGTTGGTAGGAGCCTGACAAAGTTTGAGAATGAAAATGACCTTGACCTACTTTCAAGGTCACAGGGGTCAAATATGTCAAAAACTTCAAACAACTTCTTCTGAAGAACTAAATGGTATAAAATCTTCATATTTGGCTGGTGGCTTCCTGGGATGGAGCCTGACAAAGTTTGAGAATAAAAATGACCTTGACCAACTTTCAAGGGCACAGCTGTCAATTATGTCAAACACTTTAAACGACTTCTTCTGAAGAACAAAAAGGTATAGAACTTTCATATTTGGCTGTTGGCTTCATGAAATGGAGCCCAACAAAGTTTGAGTATGAAAATGACCTTGACCTTCTTTCGAGGTCACAGGTGTTAAATATGTCAAACGCTTCAAACGACTTCTTCTGAAAAGCTTAAAGGTATAGAATCTTCATATTTGACTGGTGGCTTCCTGGGATGGAGCCCAACAAAGTTTGAAAATGAAATATGTAAAAACTCTTTTAAACGACTTCTTCTGAAGAACTAAAATGGATAGAATCTTCATATTTGGCTGGTGGCTTCCTGGGATGGAGCCAAACAAAGTTTGAAAATGAAAATTACCTTCACGTACTTTCAAAGTCAGAAGGGTCAAATGTCGTAAAATCTTCAAACCACTTCTACTCAATAACCAAAGGGTACTGAAATTGGGCCTGTAGCATGCTGGAATGAAGGACTACCAAGTTTGTTCAAATGAATGACCTTGACCCACTTTCAACCTGATGTCCTTGTTCGATATTCAAGGTCACAGGCGTCATATGTTTAAATCTTTTAATAGGTTCTTATGAATCAAACACTGATATTCTGCCTGTAGCTGTATTTTAGTCCACTTTTAAGATTACAAGTGTGAGATTAATACCAGGTGAGCGATTCAGGCCCATTGGGCCTTTTGTTATAGCATGTCAGCTAACCACTCTTTGAATGATGCAGATCTTATTTCAATGTAAGAAAGTATATAACACTATATGGCATTCGACGGGCGTATATATTGTTCCGCCTGCGGTACTCTTTTTCATTTACTACTGGTATTCTCACCAAATCGTCCTGTAATAAATGATTGGTGTGTGCAGTTTCTGTTAAACTCTTTATTAATGACTACCAGCAGCTTAGATGTTAATATCTGTACCAATCAAAACAGGGGTACAGTTTCCTGACCTTGTAGTGATGAATGTGGCCCTGATCAGTGAGACAGTTCGTTGGTCTGTATAAAGGGGTCGTTCTTAGAAGGGTCAAGGTCATGGATAACACGTGCTAGCATGATTATAATTATTTATCATTATCCCAGTTTATTAGATAAATCCAAAGATCCTTTTAATCAGCTAATATTGTTTTTTGTCTATAAAAAAGATTGCTAAATATCTATATTATGACATTAGTAATGAAAATTAACAGAAAATCGGACATGGTGTATATATTCAACACATTGAACAGCACAACAAGTAGTCATAGTCCCTTGTGCTCTTAGCGTCCCAACTCAGGATATTTACTTTTTCTGTAACTGATTAATTTGTAATCATTTCAAGTCCTCAGCCTCCTTGAAGGAATGTATTAGGATAACAGATTATGTGAACACCTACTAAAACCCTGTGGTTTCCTGATGGGAGCATTTGATGGGTTTTGTCACGGAATCCTTGAATGCCTTTCACCTATGAAATATACATTACCTTTATGTTGGGTTTGACTCGGATCGTTATAGGTGGGACATTACCTTGATAAATTACCTGTTAGCTACCTATCATCAGGTGTGTCTAACCTGTGAGGTAAGAATAGGATAATGATCGGGTCATATCACACTTTCAGGCTAACTTCCTGCTAAAGTGTCATCCAATGCTGAGTCATTTTAAAAATGTGTGCAGCTTCTACTTTTGTCTGCATATTTGTTTTTTGCCCATTTCTTTGTATATTTTCCCATTCATCCATGTCTTGTAATTCCAATACAATTGACTAATAGTAAAGTATGGGGTAGAATATGAAATACTCTACCTCATATTCACATTCGTTATGTTGAAGAATGATTTCTAAGAACCTTGTCACTGGTTTGTTTGTTTGTTTGTTTGTTTGACCTTGAGTCTTGTTTTGACCTTGGGCTTGGTCAGAGTCTTGCCTATCAGACCTTTAGTGTGATCTTCAGACTGTTTGTTTGACCTTGAGTCTGATTTTAGGATTGTTTGTTTGACCTTGAGTCTGATCTTATGATTGTTTGTTTGACATAGAGTCTGATCTTAGGATTGTTTGCTTGACCTTGAGTCTGATTTGAGGATTGTTTGTTTGACATTGAGTCTGATATTAGGATTGTTTGTTTGACATTGAGTCTTATCTTAGGAATGTTTTTTTGACCTTGAGTCTGATCTTAGGATTGTTTGTTTGACTTTGAGTTTGATCTACAGATTGTTTGTTTGATCTTGAGTCTGAACTTAAGATGTTTGTTTGACCTTGAACTTGATCCCAGGCCTCTTTGTTCATACAACTTTGAATCTTATCACATGTTGTTATTTGGCCTTTACCCTGTACAATGTCCTGCTTATTTGACATTGAGCCTGGTGCGTTATCCTCATTTCAGATATGTCTATCTGACCAGTGTAACCACAGTTAGGATGTACAGTACACAATTATTTACTGTCTAACTACATTTAAAATGTAACTATGTACTGTCTGGCTGACCAGTGTAACCACAGTTAGGTAGTAACTATGTACTGTCTGGCTGACCAGTCTAACCACAGTTAAAATATAACTCTGTACTGTATGGCTGACCAGTCTAACCACAGTTAGGTAGTAACTATGTACTGTCTGCATGGCTGACCAGTGTAGCCGCAGTTAGGTAGTAACTATGTACTGTCTGGCTGACCAGTCTAACCACAGTTAAAATATAACTATGTACTGTCTGTCAGACCAGTGTAACCACAGTTAGGTTGTGACTATGTACTGTCTGACTGACCAGTGTTACCACAGTTAGGGTGTAACTATGTACTGTCCGTCAGACCAGTGTAACCTCAGTTAGGTAGTAACTAGGTACTGTCTGTCAGACCAGTATAACCACAGTTAGGTAGTAACTAGGTACTGTCTGTCAGACCAGGGTAACCACAGTTAGGTTGTAACTATGTACTGTCTGGCTGACCAATGTAACCACAGTAAGGTAGTAAGTATGTACTGTCTGGTTGACCAGTCTAACTACAGTTAGGTTGTGACTATGTACTGTCTGTTAGACCAGTGTAACCACAGTTAGGTTGTAACTATGTACTGTCTGGCTGACCAGTATAACCACAGTTAGGTTGTAACTATGTACTGTCTGACTGACCAGTGTTACCACAGTTAGGTTGTAACTATGTACTGTCCGTCAGACCAGTGTAACCACAGTTAGGTAGTAACTAGGTACTGTCTGGCTGACCAGTCTAACCACAGTAACCACAGTTAGGTAGTAACTATGTACTGTCTGGCTGACCAGTCTAACCACAGTTAAAATATAACTATGTACTGTATGGCTGACCAGTCTAACCACAGTTAGGTAGTAATTATGTACTGTCTGCATGGCTGACCAGTGTAACCACAGTTAGGTAATAACTATGTACTGTCTGGCTGACCAGTCTAACCACAGTTAAATTGTAACTATGTACTGTCTGGCTGACCAGTGTAACCACAGTTAGGTTGTAAATATGTACTGTCTGGCTGACCAGTGTAACCACAGTTAGGTAATAACTCTGTACTGTCTGGCTGACCAGTGTAACCACAGTTAGGTAGTAACTATGTACTGTCTGGCTGACCAGTGTAACCACACTTAGGTTGTAACTATGTACTGTCTGGCTGACCAATCTTACCAGAGTTAGGTAGTAACTATGTACTGTCTAGCTGACCAGTGTAACCACAGTTAGGTAGTAACTATGTACTGTCTGGCTGACCAGTCTAACCACAGTTAAAATATAACTATGTACTGTATGGCTGACCAGTCTAACCACAGTTAGGTAGTAATTATGTACTGTCTGCATGGCTGACCAGTGTAACCACAGTTAGGTAATAACTCTGTACTGTCTGGCTGACCAGTGTAACCACAGTTAGGTAATAACTCTGTACTGTCTGGCTGACCAGTGTAACCACAGTTAGGTAGTAAATATGTACTGTCTGGCTGACCAGTGTAACCACACTTAGGTTGTAACTATGTACTGTCTGACTGACCAGTGTTACCACAGTTAGGTTGTAACTTTGTACTGTCTGGTTGACCAGTCTAACTACAGTTTGGTAGTAACTACATGTATGTACTGTCTGGCTGACCAGTGTAACCACAGTAAGATAGTAACTATGTAGAAAATTTTATTGGTTGTGTAAGAAAAGAACTTTTCAAAATCTATACTTACCAACCTGAATATAGAAATATGTACTGTCTAGCTGACCAGTGCAACCACAGTTAGGTAGTAATTATGTACTGTCTAGCTGACCAGTGTAACCACAGTTAGGTTGTATACAATTATTTACTGTCTAACCACAGTGAGGTTGTAACTATGTACTGGCCTGTTCCAACTACATGGTCTGACAAGTCTGTCAACCATACTAATCCAGTCAGTGATGGAGATATAAATTGTTTGTAATAAAGGGGAGATAAGTAGTATTTATTAAAACATAAACATGTCATTAGCAGTAGGGGACTGTGATTGGGTGTGGAGGTGACAGTAAACAGGTGGGGAGGGAGCCACATGGCTACTGATAACGACTGATACCCCACTAATGCCCTACCACAAATACAGGTCAACTGTGGGCCTGGACATAGAGGTCAGGAGAAAGGTCATCCCACACCAACGTACTGACCATAAACATGTCATGTGCTCTGATACCACCTGATAACTACAATGGTACAATGGCTTGTTAATTAAAGGCAGTGTTTTATAATTGACTTTCCCTCCACACTTGGCTCTATATACTGTCAGGGGAGTGTAAATACAGCACGTCAGGGATAACAGTAAGATTACTGCACTGATTTATGTTGTAAACATTGACGTCCTGTAAAGTCTGGCCAACTGTCATGGTCTTACTCATGTCATTGAGATAGATTTTGGTACTGGGACATAATTGCTGAGAATCGAAGGATTGCTAAATAGGGAGCAATATATCAATCATGAGAAACATGTGTAATGTTTTTATAGCTTAAGTGTCCAGACATAAAGGCTTCAACTATTTATGCATACAAACTAATTTTTCCAGACTATCAATGGTTTCACTGTACATACAAACTTACATGTCCAGACTAGCAAGGTTTCACTGTACATACAAACTTACATGTCCAGACTAGCAGGGTTCCACTGTACATAAAAACTAATTAGTCCAGACTAGCAAGGTTTCACTGTACATACAAACTTACATGTCCAGACTAGCAAGGTTTCACTGTACATACAAACTTACATGTCCAGACTAGCAGGGTTCACCTGTACATACAAACTTACATGTCCAGACTAGCAAGGTTTCACTGTACAAACAAACTAACATGTCCAGACTAGCAAGGTTCCACTGTCCATACAAACTAATGTGTCCAGACTAGCAAGGTTTCACTGTACATACAAACATATGTGTCCAGACTAGCAGGGTTCCACTGTACATACAAACTAACATGTCCAGACTAGCAAGGTTTCACTGTACATACAAACTAATATGTCCAGACTAGCAGGGTTCCACTGTACATACAAACTTATGTGTCTAGACTAGCAATTTAAGGGTCCACTGTACATACAAACTAATGTGTCTAGACTAGCAGGGTTCCACTGTACATACAAACTAACATGTCCAGACTAGCAGGGTTCCACTGTCCATACAAACTAACATGTCCAGACTAGCAAGGTTTCACTGTATATACAAACTTATTTGTCCAGACTAGCAGGGTTCCACTGTACATACAAACTAATGTGTCCAGACTAGCAGGGTTCCACTGTACATACAAACTAACATGTCCAGACTAGCAGGGTTCCACTGTACATACAAACTTATGTGTCCAGACTAGCAAGGTTTCATTGTACATACAAACTTATGTGTCCAGACTAACAAGGGTCCACTGTACACACAACCAATAGTGTCCAGACTAACAAGGGTCCACTGTACATACAAACTAATGTGTCCAGACTAGCAAGGGTCCACTGTCCATACAAACTAATGTGTCCAGACTAGCAAGGGTCTACTGTATATACAAACTGATGTGTCCAGACTAGCAAGGTTCCACTGTACATACAAACATATGTGTCCAGACTAGTAAGGTTCCACTGTACAGTAACAAACTAATGTGTCCAGACTAACAAGGGTCCACTGTACACACAACTTATAGTGTCCAGACTAACAAGGTTTCACTATACATACAAACTTATGTGTCCAGACTAACAAGGGTCCACTGTTCACACAACCAATAGTGTCCAGACTAACAAGGGTCCACTGTAAAGACAAACTAATGTGTCCAGACTAGCAAGGGTCCTCTGTCCATACAAACTAATGTGTCCAGACTAGCAAGGGTCTACTGTACATACAAACTAATGTATCCAGACTAGCAAGGGTCCACTGTACATACAAACTAATGTGTCCAGACTAGCAAGGGTTCACTGTGCATACAAACTTGAGAATTTATTTAAAAATTTAGCCAGTTCAGTCTTGTCTGGCTTCACCCTAGCAACTTCATTCTTTATAATTATATGAAATTTCACAAAAGTCAAGTATGAAAATACCTCAAATGATTTTGTATTTTTGGTGTTCTAATTTCAAGGCCAATGTTATTGTATATATAGAAAGATGTCTAACAATGAAGCTAAATTTGCATGGGAGTGTGGACGTTCATGTCTTTCAGACATTTTCCAGTAATAAAAATACATCAAGTTTCCCAGTGTCTATGACTTAGGGACAGATTGGTCCCGTGTGATAAAGTTATTGGCCGGTACAATGGGATGGACATGATTGAAACTTACCATAAAGATCTTTGTAGGTTCTTACTGGAATAGAACTTGACATGTCTGTAGACATTGCATTAAGTGTGTAGACTAACAGCCTCTACATATGTATGACAGAATTATGATGAAGTCTTGCTAGAGCCCCAACAAACCAGTGGAGTAGGGGTGGGGGTTGGGGCTATACAAGAATCAGATTTTTTCGTTTGTAGACATTTTTTAGTCTGTACTTTTTGTCCTAAAATAGGAGTCATAGCTTAACAAAGGGACCAGTCGATCTTGAAACATCGCAACATGTTTGATATGTACATGGTTTGTGAATAAAGTAAAACTTTCATTTAACATATTTCCAAACTGATGAATATTATTGAAGATACTGAAATACAAATATTAATGAAACAAAGTTTACACACATCTTACACACATAAACCTTTACATGTCCAGTTGTGATGAGAAAGATGGATTTCAACGAAACTTTACAAAAACTAGCCTATCTAGTAAACCTGTGCATGTGATTCCAACCCTTGTCAATAATTATGGACTTTGAAGTAATTTGAAGTAATTCTCTTCAATTAAAGGGCAAATCCTCTTTTATATCAAATTAATGTCATTTCACGCAGGGATTATTGAAATTAACTAGTAATTGAATTGACATACTCCTCTTTTTGAATATCCTTTTCAAATGCTAAATTTGAATATTGAGAGGCATTATGAATGACAAATATTATAGTATGGAGGTCATGTAGGGGGTATCAGTTTAAAACTCCTGGTAATGGTTTAGTTTATTGATGCTTTTTAACTGTGATACAATTATATCTCAGTTATATATGAGCTGATCAGGTAATAAAATGTGAAGTAATTGTTCTCACTTGTATCCTGATTTAGTAACCCATCCTAAAACAACGCCTGTTACCTAGGGTAGGTTTACACGTACACGCTGATAAACTACCTGTAATTGTATGATTAAAACACCATTGTGGGGATTTATTGAGATTTGTTCCAGCGTCTGTCCAAACTGTTAGTGATGGACACAAACTGGAACACCTCTAACACTTTATACTACAATACTGACACAACAGTGTTTAGTGGCGATTCATATCCTGTAGTATTCCCTACTGTTTCTTAGCCCTTTCACACCTATATAACTTAAATAGAATCAACAATGCATTGACCTGGACAAGTCCATTATGGTCTACAGTGGTTAAAGAGTTCACTTTTACTGACATACTCCGTGTTAGCGAGTTACTCAGCACAGTCAATACAATTTGTTCTTGTCATTTAAAATATTCTGGAGATAGAACAAACCATTTGTTCCACTTTATAAGATGATCCTAAATATGTAGCGACAGTGTGCCTGTTGTTGCACGTTTCCGTCAGTGTGGCGTGGCATGCATGTTGTTACCATCAGCGAAGGATCTATTAGCCCCAAACACTCAAAAGCCAGTTGGTATGCCTCAGTGCCTCTTACGTTGAGAATTCTACAAAAAAACATTTCAAAAAAACTTTTTACCAGTGTGGGGTTTCTGTTTTTCCGCTCAGAGCATGTGCCCACATATTAACCCGCCATTCTAATGAGTATGACAAGTATCTCTGGGAAGAGAATTGCTACCTTTCAGCAGAAGCCAGTCTAGATCACATGTCATGTGTGTGTCAGGCCAGGACAGAGAGGGATTACCCCTGCAGACAGCCTCCATCTGGGAGTGCACCTCTCCCTAGTGCACATTACTGCACTAATTGCACGGGGTGTTGTGTTCTCTCACAGCTGGTACCACTGACCTGTAGGAACTCTCCCATTACTACAGAAAACCCGGCTATCTCTGTACATCAATAAACACATAAATCACATCTTCTACAAGTGGCTACAACTATAAACTTCTCGTTACATAAAATGCACTTTAAAATTCCAATCCAAATTTCAAGTTTTCCAAAGTACAAGTACTGCAATGTATGTAGTTTTTCCTAGTCATTTACAGACTTTTTGATCAGTTTAACAAAATTGATGTTGGAAAAATATGAAAGATACTAGATGAGGTTCACTTTTGTTAAAAGTTTACCAATATGGTGGTCCAATATGGAGACTGAAAATTCTGTTTGACTTGAAGTTTATCTATGATAACAAATACAGGTATATGTGAATGATTAACAGGTCTGACTGTATAACCTTAGATATACCTATATTACCTGAAATGTACCTGTATGACATGAATTATGTCTTACCTGTGTGAACTAGGGTATACCATACCACTACTCAATTCAAAGTGGCAGAAAGTTCAAAACATCTTTTCAAACAAAAAAAAGAAAAACTAAAATTTCATCTAGTGATAGATGGAACACTATTTATTGATATTTAACTATATTGAGATTTTCCAAACGCATCAAAGTTTGAGTTTTTAAAGTGCCAGAATTATTGATGTCCAGGTTTGGCTATTGGCATTGGAATGTGTGTCTCGTATAATCACTAGAGCTAGTCAATATTCATCTTGAGAGTAATGCTGGGGCAGCAGGTTGTACTCAAAGTTATATGTGTAACCATTGTGTGACAGACAAATTATACATATAGGCCACATGTTAGCATTGGTTCAGCTTTTTTCACCATTTTGTTCACATGCACACTCCAGCTGAACAACTTCAGACCCTAACTAATATGTCTTGCATCCGGGACCTCCAAACTCTAGGCGGACACTCTACCAACTCAGCTACCTGGGCGCCGACGAGAGACCCAGTCCAGTTCCGCTAAAGTTACACCCAGACTGCTCTTATTTAAGTTAATAGATTTGTTACTTGTACATGTGCCAGAGCAAGCAGAGGTTTGACCAGGTGGTCGTCTAACTATGTGAGCTTATGCCATGGCGCTGCGTCTATCATCTGTCCGTCGTACGTCCGATAACTTATAGTTTAAACGACTTCTACTGAAATCCCAAAAGGCTTAGAGTTATGATATTTGGCCAGTAGCATCCTATGATGGAGGCCGACACAGGGGTGAAATAAGTCTAAATCTTCAAACGACTTTTCTACTGAAGATCTGATTGCCCTAAAGTCATGACATTTGTCCAGTAGCATCCTATGATGGGACCTGATGAAGTTTGCTAGTGAGCTCAAACGATAAACAAATAACAACAAGCAAAACCCTTCAAAACCTTTCTGTGAATATCCGAAAAGTGTAAAGCCCTGCTCCTGTTCCCCCATCAGCATCCTGTGTTTGTGTTTTACAACATTTGCACATAAATATGCCCTTGCCCTACGTATACTTTCAAGGTCGTAGGGGTCAAATAACTGTAAACCTTCAACCCCTTCTGAAAATTGTATCAACCTAAACCTCACAATATTTGGCCAGCAACCACATGTAACAAAACAAACAGGTGTGCGGTACAGGCCCTTCTGGGCCTCTTGTTGTTATCACAGAACATCCCCTGTTGATTAGCCTAAGTATTTAGTGTCCTGTCATAACCCAATCCACTTATTGTTATACCCTACTATAGAGGTTCCAGTTGTTGGCAGGGTTCTATACATGTGTACTTGTCCTGTATATTTTAGCCTCTAGTGTTTGCTGATGAGATCTAATTCATCAAAAGGTGCATCTTCCAGTGCTTTTAAGTTAACCACCATTTCAGGCATTAGTAAAATGGATTTACCAGAACCGGCCACTGTTCTAAATAGGCTAATGGAATGTTTTTCTTTGCAAATTCACACATTATTAAAAACAAATTGTGACAACTGACAATGATTGCCGTACTGCTGCTTTGACTCTGTGGTGATTTATCACGAGACTTCATTCCCGGCTGTACCAGGCCGCACGGAGAAGTACTGCTGACAAATGTCCACGCTTACCCACACTACCTCCCACAGCATTCATCTTGCACATTTTAATTCACTATTTTATTCCAATGTCATTAATCTTTTTTTCAAGCATTGAAATTACTGTTTACTTGCACAGCATTGCAGAGAATGATGAATATGATTAAAACCCCAGATGAGGATTTTTAGATTGTCATACTGAACATGAAGATAGAGGAGAAAAGGATTTTTTATAACTGAAACAGAAATTTAAGGCACATTGATTTTAAATCAGCTTTGGAAAGTTAAGTGATTATTATTAGTTAGGACTAATCATTACTGGCTGTTTCTAGGGTGTGTAATGATCCTGGAGAAATGACTCCTTAGTCTCCACAGAGCTGACACACTGTAAAGTAATATGGCGATAATGTCTATATAAAAATAGCATCACTGTTACAGTGAGAAGGAAGTCGTCCATACAAACCAGATATTGTCCCGATACCTGTCTATATAATAACAGTATCACTGTTACAGTGAGAAGGAAGTCGTCCATACTAACCAGATATTGTCCCGATACCTGTCTATATAAAAATAGCATCACTGTTACAGTGAGAAGGAAGTCGTCCATACTAACCAGATATTGTCCCGATACCTGTCTAT
>NW_018407163.1:549368-549773 GCF_002113885.1 Mizuhopecten yessoensis | reverse complement strand
AAGTCGTCCATACTAACCAGATATTGTCCCGATACCTGTCTATATAAAAACAGCATCACTGTTACAGTGAGAAGGAAGTCGTCCTTACTAGCAAGATATTGTCCGGATACCTGTCTATATAAAAATAGCATTACTGTTACAGTGAGAAGTAAGTCGTCCATACTTACCAGATATTGTCCTGATACCTGTTTATATAAAAACAGCATCACTGTTACAGTGAGAAGTAAGTCGTCCATACTAACCAGATATTGTCCCGATACCTGTTTATATAAAAACAGCATCACTGTTACAGTGAGAAGGAAGTCGTCCTTACTAACAAGATATTGTCCCGATACCTGTCTATATAAAAATAGCATCACTGTTACAGTGAGAAGGAAGTCGTCCTTACTAACCAGATATTGTCCA
>NW_018407163.1:548625-548813 GCF_002113885.1 Mizuhopecten yessoensis | reverse complement strand
ACCAGATATTGTACCGATACCTGTCTATATAAAAATAGCATCACTTTTACAGTTAGAAGGAAGTCGTCTATACAAACCAGATAGTGTCCCGATACCTGTCTATATAAAAATAGCATCACTGTTACAGTGAATAGGAAGTCGTCCATACTAACCAGATATTGTTCCGATACCTGTCTATATAAAAATAA
>NW_018407163.1:545706-546469 GCF_002113885.1 Mizuhopecten yessoensis | reverse complement strand
GTACACTGGACTTAACATTGTTATACTGTTATAACCTGGCTAGACAAGGATTTGTACCCTGGAGTTAACATTGTTATACTGTTATAACATGTCTAGACCAGGATTTGTACCCTGGACTTTAGATTTGTATACTGTTATAACATGTCTAGACCAGGATTTGTACCCTGGACTTTAGATTTGTATACTGTTATAACATGTCTAGACCAGGATTTGTACCCTGGACTTTAGATTGTTATACTGTTATAACATGTCTAGACCAGGATTTGTTCCCTGGACTTATCATTGTTATACTGTTATAACCTGGCTAGACCAGGATTTGTACCCTGGAGTTAACATTGTTATACTGTTATAACCTGGCTAGACCAGGATTTGTACNACCAGGATTTGTACCCTGGAATTAACATTGTTATACTGTTATAACCTGGCTAGACCAGGATTTGTACCCTGGACTTAACATTGTTATACTGTTATAACCTGGCTAGACCAGGATTTATACCCTGGACTTTAGATTGTTATACTGTTATAACCTGGCTAGACCAGGATTTGTACCCTGGACTTTAGATTGTTATACTGTTATAACATGTCTAGACCAGGATTTGTACCCTGGACTTAACATTGTTATACTGTTATAACCGACTGAGTGACCTGGTCAAGGAGACTAGAAGGAGGCTACTGTATTTAAAAAAGACAACAGTACAGTGGGGCATGGATCCTTAATGAATTATAAAACAGTGTAAACTTTTGTTAACATCTTATTTGTATA
>NW_018407163.1:544616-545038 GCF_002113885.1 Mizuhopecten yessoensis | reverse complement strand
CATACAAACCAGATATTGTCCCGATACCTGTCTATATAAAAACAGTGTCACTGTTACAGTGAGAAGGAAGTTGTCCTTACTAACAAGATATTGTCCCGATACCTGTCTATATAAAAATAGCATCACTGTTACGGTGAGAAGGAAGTTGTCCATACTAATCAGATATTGTCCTGATACCTGTTTATATAAAAACAGGATTTGTACCCTGGACTTTAGATAATTATACTGTTATAACCCGGCTAGACCAGGATTTGTACCCTGGACTTTTGATTGTTATACTGTTATAACCTGGCTAGACCAGGATTTGTACCCTGTAGTTATCATTGTTATACTGTTATAACCTGGCTAGACCAGGATTTGTACCCTGGACTTTAGATTGTTATACTGTCATAACCTGGCTAGACCAGGATTTGTACCCTGGA
>NW_018407163.1:524958-534185 GCF_002113885.1 Mizuhopecten yessoensis | reverse complement strand
CATGAGATCAGGGCCCTTGCTGCGTCATGGGCCCTCCTCAATGGGTCCCCCTTTCAGGAGGTCATGTCCGCAGCTTTCTGGCGCGGACAGACTACCTTCACGGATTTTTATCTCCGGTCCTTGGCCTCTCATTCTGATGGATTGTATTCCCTTGGACCGGTGGTGGTTGCACAGTCTGTGGCTGTTCCTCCACAGTAATTCAGTGATTTTAAATAGTATGCTATCAGGCACCACGGTGGTACACCTGCTCGTTTCACGGGGAGGTTTTCCATTTTTTAATTACTTTCGGGGCTTTATTAGGGGGGTTCCTTGAACCTTTTCCCTACCTTGAGCATGTCTCGAGTTTGTTCCGTCAGCCTGGTCTGCCTGGATTCGAAGCCTCCACTACGGTAAGACGAATTCGCATACTAAAGTTATGGTAATTATTACTGAAATGAAATTGAGGTTTTTGAAGTAAAACCAATTTTCATGATGTAATACTTACCATAACTTTATGGAGTCCCACCCTGTATTCCTCCCCTTGCCTCCTCATCCTGGCTGCCTTTAGGCTCCATAAAAGGGGGTTTGAGGAAGGGAGATCACTCCGTGGCTCTGTCATCGAGATAGAGGTTACGTCACGGTAGGGAGGTAGGGATATTTGAATCTTTTGTTTTTGGGCTACAAAGATGGGTGTAGGTATTGTATATGCATACTAAAGTTATGGAAAGTATTACATCATGAAAATTGGTTTTACTTCAAAAACCTCAAATTTAAACAGTTAAAGCATGCTAGTATTTATCGTTTTCGGTTAAATATGAAGTTCTGTTTTTATCCTGTTTAAGTCATTAAGTGTGAGCTCTACTGTTATTAGTAACCAAGCATATATCACTTACATATAGATGATGTGTAGATATTAATTGTGAATTTAACAATTGTTGCTTTGTTGTAGTATTGGTGTGTGGTGCAGAAGGCAGTCCCAGGAGGTGTGGAGGTCAAGGTGACCTTTTGTCCGGTACGATGGGAACCCTCACTCACTGGAGCCACAGCCGAGTGGACACCACCACCAAGTATGTACTCTAACAGTTCATGTCGTGTTACAAATCTCTGTTTTCGATGAAAAGAAGAAGGTTTGGGGGGATTGAATAACTATGGATATATAAATATTGGATAATGAGCAGTACAAGCAAGATACTAATCATTCCTGTTGTCGTGTACAGATGATAAAATATATGCTGTCTCACCCCTGTTGTCATGTTACACGACAAGAGACTTTGGAGTTACCTGTCCTCGTCTTGACTGGTTATAGTGCATCACAGTAATCCAATCAATTGCCACTAGAATCAGCACCATCAGTTGAAAAGAAGTTTTTATAGGTGCAGAGAGCACATTTTTCATCATGTGACCTAATCGGTTTTTTGATTTGCCACAAGATGTTGCGTTTCATGGTCTCCAATATAAATAAAAAGGCGGCGACTGAATTTAATTTGAACACTTGTAAATTCATCACCAAATATTTACGTAGACTTGTTGAAATAATCATGGATATTTCAATATAATTCAGATAAAACCGGAGTTGCTGTACAGAAAGCGTTAAATTGAAATAAAAATATAAATTCATCCCATTTGCTCTGAGTCAGCTAACTGCGGTTGTGTCTGGATATGTTCATGGTCCCCCCTTGTCTAAAGTGAATGGGAAACCTACCATAGCATGTAAGTTAGGATAGGGAGACAAAGCAACATAGCATACAGTAAGTGTCAACATACAGGGGAACTGTCTCACCCTTGTAGAGTAACCACATGTATGTAGGCTATTTACCTATAGTAAATTAGCATGTTCCATTTGTTATGTATAAGAACATTGTGCAAAAAGATGAGAGGCGTACATTTCGTTGTGAAATGTGGACACATGGTCTGCATGTGTTGTCTACGACATACATGTTTACATGTACCACACTCTTCTGCAGTATCTAGACGTCATGTAACCTTGGATACTGGTAGGGAAATATATTATTGATATTTGAACAATGACAGGAAAATGTGTTATTAATGTTTGAAAGAACTTGTTTGTTAAATTGACCACCTGGCTTAACTTGGTTTTCTGGGTTCAATTTGCCGAATTCCACTTTTTGCAACAGTCTTGCCAGAAATATATCGCAGAATTCACTTTCCCTTGGGAATGCCTATATATTAATAAATAATTTTTGGTTATGGTATAATGCATAAGGTAAGGAAAGTCTATTTATGTAATCATTTTTCAGAGACAATATATAAAGCAATAATCTATTTTATACATATCCAATAATCCTCTAAAACCGTTCGGATATGTAGGACAAATATAGATGTCCAGTATATTTCTGTTAGCAGAGTGTAAGCCTTACTGAACGAAATGTTCAAAATAAGAACCAATTCCAGCAGCAGTTATCTACCTATATTAATTGTTTATATAAGACACTGTTCCCTGAGTGTACCAGTCTATTCAGCTGTACAAATGGGTAGTGGCACAATGGGAAGTTAAAGGCTGATGTCCTGACAGGGGAGAACAATAGAATCTAGATCACTCATGCGTGAATATAGACAAAGAAATCGCAAACCTCATATTATCAGGATAAGATTTTTGAGGTTCAGCACTAAAGCTTTGTGTGATGAATATCATTTTTTTTTATCCAGAAGGTCTATATCATGCATGAGTAAATTGGTTATTATTAACCATACTTTCCCACCAGTGGTAATGGTGAACCCATTGCATTACACTGATATCATCAATGAGGCTTGCAATGTGTCACAAAATTGATGATATGAGATTAAACTACATAAAGTGATGATGTTTGGTGATGTGATTCTATCGTAAAGTTGTGACATTTTCAAAATAAAGGTGTGTAATAAACTCACTTTACCTCGGTAGAAAACAGACAAATCTTTTCCCCAGAAAAAACCGGAATGGACATGTTAGGTGTTGGAAAAATGGAAACTAAATCTCTATACTCCTCCAGGTTAAAAAACACTAAACACTTAATTAATAAAGGAAAGTTAGAGTAATAGGATAATTTTTTAGTTGACTAACTCCAAATACTGGAACAAAAATATTGTACATGCAGCACAGGACTTATTATTCCTATGTGTATACTGGATCATAGGAAACATGTACTTGGGTAGGATCTAGTGATGATATGTAATTAAACACATGCAAATTACTCAAGGTTTTGAAACTCCAACTGTTTATTCTTTGAGGAAGTAGCTACATATATCAGTTTTGTACATTGGAAAATACAAAAACCAACCTGTTCAATTTTCGGGTTTGTTTCATGTTTTCCCCTATGTACCATTGATTGTATTTATGAGGTTTGTACATGTTAACCTATCCTTGAGGTTGAGCTAGCAATACACAGTACTCCACCTCCAGTGATCTGTGGGGATATCTTCAGTTCTGACAAGACACAAAAATGTGTCTTGCAGTTTTAAAAGTGAGAACATTAAACTACAAGGTTTAGACTGAAGATATGTGAAGTGTAAATTAGATATCTGTTTGGTATAGGACGAGCTGCTAAACCCTTTTACATAATGGTTTATTTTGCTGAAGGATGGTTGGGGGTCATGCTCGGCTGTATTAGGTATACATTAGTGTCCGTCTGTCGGGCACCACTGCATAGGAATAGTTATTTTCAAAACTTGTTTTTGCTCAATGCATTTATAACAAATATTTGGTGAGACAATTCTTATTTTATCTTGTTAAAACATTGAGACCTGTCTTCTTATAAATGAATTCAAGGAAATTTTGATTTTATTTTCTGTTCTTTCCTTAAAAAGGAGAAAGTTGATTTTGATAACTGATTCTAAATTAATAAATTGCATTTCTCATTGAAGAATTGAACATGAAATGAAGTTGTTAAGCTCACATCTGTACTATTTCTGATGTGATCTCGTGTGACTGTGGGCCGGAGAATGACATAAAACTACTGGGGACCTATGTTTAGGTAGCAGCAAACACTGGTTGTGTCCCCCTGAGTAATTGTACTAATGGTGTTAGTCCCGTGTAAGTCACCCTCCGCTGGTGTCCCACTTTGAACCCAGGCCTGCCGCTGACTTTGACCACCATCACGTCTGGTGATTGTTAAGATACCAGGGTTCCGTGTGAAGGTTGGATACCATTATTGCTTTTATATTTTCCTGTTTTTGTTAATAAAATGAGGACCATACCTAATTTCATTTTATTTAGTTTAATTATGACGGTTTTGTTTGATTGATAGTCTGATATCAGACGTTTGCCTGTATGCTGCCTGGGAAAATCTAGGTAGGTAGAAATTGTGAACGTGGTGGTGAGCAGCATTACAGTGGGTAATTCACACAAAACAGTAATTGTTAACTTCACTAAAATTGTGCACCTATTTAATGAAATAAAATAATTCATGGATAAATGAGTCTTCAAAGAATCATTGAACATTACCTTTTAACTCTTTTTTTTTCCAGTTTGTAGTTGACAGTGTAAAGTGAGGTATCTTTGATTTGTCCCCTCAATACTACACCGAGAAGGTGGGCAGTGTAAAGTGAGGTATCTTTGGTTTGTCCCCTCGATGCTACACCAGGAAGGTGGGCAGTGTAAAGTGAGGGATGTTTGTTTTGTCCCCTCGATACTACACCAGGAAGGTGGGCAGTGGTTTGTGCCCTCGATACTACACCGGGAAGGTGGGCAGTTTAAAGTGAGGTATGTTTGGTTTGTCCCCTCGATGCTACACCAGGAAGGTGGGCAGTGTAAAGTGAGGAATGTTTGGCTTGTCCGCTCGATACTACACCAGGAAGGTGGGCAGTGTACAGTGAGGTATCTTTGGTTTGTCCCCTCGATACTACACCAGGATGGTGGGCAGTGTAAAGTGAGGTATGTTTGTTTTATCCCCTCGATACTACACCGGGAAGGTGGGCAGTTTAAAGTGAGGTATCTGGTTTGTCCCCTCAATACTACACCGGGAAGGTGGGCAGTGTAAAGTATCTTTGATTTGTCCCCTCAATACTACACCGAGAAGGTGGGCAGTGTAAAGTGAGGTATCTTTGGTTTGTCCCTTCGATACTACACAGGGAAGGTGGGCAGTGTAAAGTGAGGTATCTTCGGTTTGTCCCTTCGATACTACACCGGGAAGTTGGGCAGTGTAAAGTGAAGTATTTGGTTTGTCCCTTCGATACTACACCGGGAAGTTGGGCAGTGTAAAGTGAGGTATCTGGTTTGTCCCCTCGATACTACACCGGGAATGTGGGCAGTGTAAAGTGAGGTATCTTTGGTTTGTCCCCTCGATGCTACACCAGGAAGGTGGGCAGTGTAAAGTGATGTATGTTTGTTTTGTCCCCTCGATACTACACCAGGAAGGTGGACAGTGGTTTGTGCCCTCGATACTACACCGGGAAGGTGGGCAGTTTAAAGTGAGGTATGTTTGGTTTGTCCCCTCGATACTACACCGGGAAGGTGGGCAGTTTAAAGTGAGGTATCTGGTTTGTCCCCTCAATACTACACCGGGAAGGTGGGCAGTGGTTTGTATCCTCGATACTACACCAGGAAGGTGGACAGTGTAAAGTGAGGGATGTTTGGTTTGTCCCCTCGATACTACACCAGGAAGGTGGGCAGTGTACAGTGAGGTATCTTTGGTTTGTCCCCTCGATACTACACCGAGAAGGTGGGCAGTGTAAAGTGAGGTATCTTTGGTTTGTGCCGTCGATACTACACCGGGAAGTTGGGCAGTGTAAAGTGAAGTATCTGGTTTGTCCCCTCGATACTACACCGGGCAGGTGGGCAGTGTAAAGTGAGGTATCTTTGGTTTGTCCCCTCGATGCTACACCAGGAAGGTGGGCAGTGTAAAGTGATGTATGTTTGTTTTGTCCCCTCGATACTACACCGGGAAGGTGGGCAGTGTAAAGTGAGGTATGTTTGTTTTGTTCCCTCGATACTACACCGGGAAGGTGGGCAGTGTAAAGTATCTTTGATTTGTCCCCTCAATACTACACCGAGAAGGTGGGCAGTGTAAAGTGAGGTATCTTTGGTTTGTCCCCTCGATGCTACACCAGGAAGGTGGGCAGTGTAAAGTGATGTATGTTTGTTTTGTCCCCTCGATACTACACCGGTAAGGTGGGCAGTGGTTTGTCTCCTCGATACTACACCATGAAGGTGGGCAGTGTAAAGTGAGGTATCTTTGGTTTGTCCCGTCGATACTACACCGGGAAGTTGGGCAGTGTAAAGTGAGGTATCTGGTTTGTCCCCTCGATACTACACCGGGAAGGTGGGCCGTGTAAAGTGAGGTATCTTCGGTTTGTCCCCTCGATACTACACCAGGAAGGCGGGCAGTGTAAGGGGAGGTATGTTTGTTTTGTCCCCTCGATACTACACCAGGAAGGTGGGCAGTGTACAGTGAGGTATCTTTGGTTTGTCCCCTCGATACTACACGGGGAAGGTGGGCAGTTTAAAGTGAGGTATCTGGTTTGTCCCCTCAATACTACACCGGGAAGGTGGGCAGTGTAAAGGGAGGTATCTGGTTTGTCCCCTCGATACTACACCGGGAAGGTGGGCAGTGGTTTGTCTCCTCGATACTACACCAGGAAGGTGGACAGTGTAAAGTGAGGTATGTTTGGTTTGTCCCCTCGATACTACACCAGGAAGGTGGGCAGTGTAAAGTGAGGTATGTTTGTTTTGTCCCCTCGATACTACACCAGGAAGGTGGGCAGTGGTTTGTGCCCTCGATACTACACCGGGACGGTGGGCAGTGGTTTGTCCCCTCGATACTACACCGGGACGGTGGGCAGTGCAGGCACTGCACTGTGTGCTGGATTAACTAGAGTTAGCTAAACAAAGATAGGAGATCTGATGAATGTTTTAGACACCACGGCCGCTAATCACAACTGGCTTGAATTATATTGTCCGTAATACTTCAGAGTTTTTTCTGTTGGACAATTAAAGAAAAGTTATCTGGTATTTTCCTAGGGTATCTATAGAATATTGATACAAGGTAAATTGTGTACGTGCGTAAACGCTGCAGCGCGATGTAGAGATGGCCAGATCGTGTGTGTAAAGTAGGCTGGGTATACAACTATATATGGGGTAGGTAAAGCGTACGTCCATATATGGGGCCGACATCGCCTGCTGTGAGCGCGCCCTATGTAGGTAATTAACGGCACACTTTGATCAGGCAGGAGCTGACTCTGGTGTGTAAATAATGTATTGGGTTAGATGAGCGCTCTGCGTTACCTCACACACGAGATCTCCCAGATTACAGGCAGTCCTTCACTTCATTCTAACATAATACGTTTTATTCTCTCGATTTTTTTCTTTCTGAGGCCGCCTTTTGAGAATTTTCTGTTTATCAGTCTTCATTCTCATTAATCAATTATTCTCTTTTGTGAAAAAAATTTCAGATACAAAGCCAGGATTTCATTTTCCTCAATTCTGTTTTTAAAGATATTAACTAAAAGTTAGTTTTATATGTGTCAATGTGTTACACTTAAGCTAATTAATGTTACAGGTATAATGGAGGGACAACAGTTACCCTCCCGCGTTGTATGATGGAGGGACAACAGTAACCCTCCCACGTTGTATGATGGAGGGACAACAATTACCCTCCCACATTATATGATGGAGGGACAACAGTTACCCCTCCCACGTTGTATGATGGAGGGACAACATTTACCCTCCCACATTATATGATGGAGGGACAACAGTTACCCTCCCGTGTTGTATGATGGAGGGACAACATTTACCCTCCCGCGTTGTATGATGGAGGGACAACAGTTACCCTCCCGCATTGTATGATGGAGGGACAACAGTTACCCTCCCACATTTTATGATGGAGGGACAACAGTTACCCTCCCTCATTGTATAATGGAGGGAAAACAGTTACCCTCCCGCATTGTATGATGGAGGGACAACAGTTACCCTTCCGCATTGTATGATGGAAGGACAACAGTTACCCTCCCACGTTGTATGATGGAGGGACAACATTTACCATCCCACATTATATGATGGAAGGACAACAGTTACCCTCCCCACATGGATTGATGGAGGGACAACATTTCCCATCCCACATTATATGATGCAGGGACAACAGTTACCCTTCCTCATTGTATGATGGAAGGACAACAGTTCCCCTCCCACGTTGTATGATGGAGGGTCAACAGTTACCCTTCCGCATTGTATGATGGAGGGCCAACATTTACCCTCCCACTTTTTATGATGGAGGGACAACTTGTTCCCTCCCACGTTGTATGATGGAGGGACAAAAGTTACCCTTCCGCATTGTATGATGGATGGACAACATTTACCCTCCCCCATTATATGATGGAGGGAAAACAGTTACCCCTCCCGCCTTGATTTATGTTACAGGTATGATGGAGGGACAACAATTACCCTCCCACATTATATGATGGAAGGACAACAGTTACCCTCCCCACATGGATTGATGGAGGGACAACATTTCCCCTCCCGCATTGTATGATGGAGTGACAACATTTACCCTCCCGCATTATATGATGGAGGGACAACTTGTTCCCTCCCACGTTGTATGATGGAGAGACAACATTTACCATCCCACATTATATGATGCAGGGACAACAGTTACCCCCCCCACATTGTGTGATGGAGGGACAACAGCTACCCTCCCTCATTGTATAATGGAGGGACAACAGTTCCCCTTCCGCATTGTATGATGGATGGACAACATTTACCCTCCCTCATTGTATAATGGAGGTAAAACAGTTATCTTCCCGCATTGTATGATGGATGGACAACATTTACCCTCCCGCATTATATGATGGAGGGAAAACAGTTACCCCTCCCGCATTGATTTATGCTACAGGTATGATGGAGGGACAAAAGTTACCCTTCCGCATTGTATGATGGACGGACAACAGTTACCCTCCCTCATTGTATAATGGAGGGACAACAGTTATCCTCCCTCATTGTATAATGGAGGTAAAACAGTTATCTTCCCGCATTGTATGATGGAGTGACAACATTTACCCTCCCACTTTTTATGATGGAGGGACAACAATTACCCTCCCGCATTGTATGATGGAGGGACAACAGTTACCCTTCCGCATTGTATGATGGAGGGACGACAGTTACGCTCCCACGTTGTATGATGGAGGGACAACATTTACCATCCCACATTATATGATGGAGGGACAACAGTTACCCTCCCGCATTGTATGATGGAGGGACAACATTTACCCTCCCACGTTGTATGATGGAGGGACAACAGTTACCCCTCCCGCATTGATTT
>NW_018407163.1:517330-518275 GCF_002113885.1 Mizuhopecten yessoensis | reverse complement strand
GATGGAGGGACAACAGTTACCCTCCCGCGTTGTATGATGGAGGGAAAACAGTAACCCTCCCGCGTTGTATGATGGAGGGACAACAGTTACCCTTCCGCGTTGTATGATGGAGGGACAACAGTTACCCTCCCGCGTTGTATGATGGAGGGACAACAGTTACCCTCCCACGTTGTATGATGGCGGGAAAACAGTTACCCTCCCGCGTTGTATGATGGAGGGACAACAGTTACCCCTCCCACGTTGATTATTGTTACAGGTATGATGGATCGATCATCATGAGAAGATGGTATGTTAAATCGTTTTTTCATCTGTGGTCTGTCCTTTGTGACCATCTGCCCGTCCGTCATCAGTCCTTAAAGAAACCTTGTTATTGCTGTTTCTGAAGAAGTACATGTACTAGATTGATCTTTCTCAGATTCATTTGTAGGTTTCCCTCTAGACCTTGAGTTGTGCAGGTTTTATTTGATACTGATCAGAAAAACAAGATGGCAACTATTTCCAAGAATTGCTTATCAAATCTTCCTGAAATTTCATATGTAGGTTCCCTGCAGCCCTTTGTTGTATGTGTTTGTTTTGGAGACTGTTTTTTGTAGTTTGGTTGGTAAGAATAGTTTGGGTGGTAAGAGTAGTTTGGTTGGTAAGAGTAGTTTGGGTGGTAAGAGTAGTTTGGTTGGTAAGAATAGTTTGGGTGGTATGAGTAGTTTGGGTGGTAAGAGTAGTTTGGTTGGTAAAGAGTAGTTTGGTTGGTAAGAGTAGTTTGGGTGGTAAGAGTGGTTTAGTTGTAAAAGTAGTTTGGATGGTAAGAGTAGTTTGGATGGTAGGAGTAGTTTGGTTGGTATGAGTAGTTTGGTTGGTAAGAGTAGTTTGGTTGGTAAGAATAGTTTGGTTGGTAAGAGTAGTTTGGTTGGTAAGAGTAGTTTAGTTGTAAGAATAGTTTGGTTGGTA
>NW_018407163.1:500823-515183 GCF_002113885.1 Mizuhopecten yessoensis | reverse complement strand
TGTAAGAGTAGTTTGGTTGGTAAGAGTAGTTTGGTTGGTAAGAGTTTTTCTATGGAATGTCTTTGGTGTAAGAATGGCAGGTTGAATTGTACTGACTGTCGTCGGTATAAGGTTTAGAGATAAAGATTAGATTTCCTTGGTTTAGGTGAGAGGAACATGTCAGGACTGGTTTCACGGTAAAAGGCCATGTCCCTGTAACATGGGGATCAAGAGTACTTGTCTGTCTGTGTTTTCATGGCAATTAGGCCTGGTGGACAGCTCAAGTGGCTGTAGTACTCTTGTTTTCTCACTTAGATTCCTGTCAAGTACTTCTATATAATGTAGAGTGGTGGGAAGGTGTCACCCACTCCACCTTGTTGTCTTCCTGACAGGTAACAGAGGCATCTGGTGTAGTCCAGCAGGACACAACTTACTGTAGAGTTAGTTCTGTCATACTGTAACGTATAGAATCAACTCTTGATAAATAGGTGTGGGAAGTCATTATTTCATATCATTTCAAGAAGAAAAAAATCAAGATGGTACATGAAAAGGCCAGAACAACAGGCTATGCTCTGATCAATCCTTTCCTCGCATTTCTTTATTTAGTCTCGATGAATGTTCAATGTAAGCTTTATTGTTGGATTGAATGTAAATTCTGGACTGTATTACGCTATATAATCCAGTTGTCTCCCTTTGGTAGTCTACCTTGAACATATTGTATTGGTTCTATGTAAAAGCATGCTGTTTAAACCAGTTACCACTTCTTAGACCTGCTTATGTACTTATGCAAAAAGAATTGTCAAAAATGTTTGGTTGGACTTTTGACGTCAGAGATTTTATCTAAATGTTTTTTTCTGACTTTAATGTAAAAGCTAAAATAAAAAAATGTATGAACATATGTAAGGAATGGAAATTTAAAAAACAGAAGAAAATTTGATACAGTATGTATTGGTAGGCGAAAATGTGCGGAGTCGAGTGACATAAGAAATACACCATTTTGTTATATTGTTTTACAGGTATACAAGCAATACAAACTATAGCTCACTCAGTCATAGCCTGACAGAGACCGGTTGGTCTTGAAACTTGGGACATGTTTAATATATACAATGTTTGTGTATAAAGTAAAATTGTTTAGTTTTATTTTGCTTGTCATGAAAGAAACATGTTAACCCTAATAGGGATTTTTAAATATACTTGTTCAATATATATATATACGATATACAAAAAGTCAACATCAGACATTCCATTCTTTTAAATTGGTCAAGAAAAGGCATGTTACACTTATTTATTTCTTAATTAATGTTGCCCATGATAGAGATGTATTTTAGCTGAAGTAAGCAATTACAGATAAGGCTATATATGTTACATTGTGTATCATACTGGTGAATTGTGTTAGAGTTATCTCCCTTCTATATCCTAATACCCTGAACGCTATCAGTACACTCCTTAGACATGTCAAATGTCTCTTTGTGTGGAACTCGTTTGAATAAGGAGATGCAGCCTTTCTACTTTCTCTTACCCTCTCATTGGTTAAAAGAATACAGCTGGCTTATCATTTAATTCTAAAATTAAATGAGACTTACCTGTAAGTTGAAATTTGATTGGAATTCTGTCTTAATTTAACATCTGTTGGTACGAAGGGATCACATGAGATGCGTGCACAGCTTCATTATTCATACTTCAAAGTTTGAAGTGAGTGTTAACCCCTTCGCAATTTTTGTTTGTGCCTTCTGCACCCTGACGTCTCTACTCTTGTTTTCTGAACCGATCTTTTCCCAGATTTCAGGGTTGACCCTTGGAGCTTGTAAATGTATTTTGTTGTGGTCACTGTCTGTCTTTGTGCCCTCTGTCCATTCAGTCCTGTCTGGGTGTTGACCAGAGTTTGCGACCTGCTCTTGTCTTTTGACATAGCTTTTTACAATGGCTCCATGTTGCCTAGAATTTCGCCAACAAGATCAAATTCTTTAAATTATCCAGTGGCGGGTTTGGCAGCCATTAAGGTACATACAACTGTCCAGCTAGACCACTCGTGGTCAGTTTTATCAAATAAGCAAATTTTTCACTTAACAAAGTGTAAATAAAAAACTCGCAAAAGTATACTAAACACTGTACACAATCATACCTTCATGAAATATATATGAAAACTGTCACAGTAAAATTGTTTCTGCTGACCAGTTTATAAGTAAACACGCTATGAATAACAAAGTTGTGGTAATACACACAACGCATCGCTGGGTTGTGGTAATACACACAACGCACCTCCTGGCTGTGGTAATACACACAAGGCACCCCTGGGTTGTGGAAATACACACCAAGCACCCCCGGGCTGTGGAAATACACACAAAGCACCCCCGGGCTGTGGTAAAACACACAATGCACTCCAGGGCTGTGGTAGTAAATAAAGCACCCCCGGGTTGTGGTAATACACACAAAGCACTCCAGGGCTGTAATAATACCAATAAAGCACTCCGGGCTGTGGTAAACACATAAAGCACCCTGGGCTGTGGTAACCCAGGGGAAAAAAAGGTACATTTGAGGTACACTTTTTGGGGTACCTAAGGCATGCCTTAGGTATATCTAAGGCATGCCTTAGGTACATTTTGGGTAGGGAAGAAAAAGAGGACAGAATAGGAGGGGTTAAAACCTGTTCAATATAGGTACATTTTAGGCACATTTTAGGCACAATTAAGGCATGCCTAAAATGTGCCTTTTTTATACCTCTGACTGAGGTATACCTAAAATGTGCCTAATTTGTACCTCTGACTGAGGTACGTATACCTTAAATGTGCCTAAATCATACCTCAGTCGGAGGTATACCTTAAATGTGCCTAAATCGTACCTCAGTCAGAGGTATACCTTAAGTGTGCCTAAATCATACCTCTGACTGAGGTATGTATACCTAAAATGTGCCTAAATCATACCTCAGTCAGAGGTATACCTAATATGTGCCTAAATCGTACCTCTGACTGAGGTATGTATACCTAAAATGTGCCTAAATCATACCTCAGTCAGAGGTATACCTAAAATGTGCCTAAATCGTACCTCTGACTGAGGTATGTATACCTAAAATGTGCCTAAATCATACCTCAGTCAGAGGTATACCTAAAATGTGCCTAAATCGTACCTCTGACTGAGGTATGTATACCTAAAATGTGCCTAAATCATACCTCAGTCAGAGGTATACCTAAAATGTGCCTAAATCGTACCTCTGACTGAGGTATGTATACCTAAAATGTGCCTAAATCATACCTCAGTCAGAGGTATACCTAAAATGTGCCTAAATCGTACCTCTGACTGAGGTATACCTGAAATGTGCCTTGATACGAGGTACATTTAAGGTATGCCTAAAAAATATCTATCCTTACTGGGATTAAATTCCTACTATCCCTGCTAACTTTTTCAGAAAATAACTAGTCAAGATTTTTGCAAACAATATTTTATTGTGATACATTTACTGATTTCTAGTTGAAACAGTACAAATTCAAATAATCATAAGTTAAATAAATTAGAACCTATATAATATAGACAGATATACACACTGACAAAGTGATAATCTAAAAAGTAATGAAGTAACTTGAAGATAATTATTACTGATGAAGTCTTTTGCATGTAAATTAAAATATTTAAAAATTTGTTAACTATTACTAAATGGGATACAAACTTTCGATAATTTAAATTTATTCAAATTTGCTTCATAGAATAATATATATACAAACGCATCATAAAATAATATAAATGGGATAATCCCTTACAGTTATACATTTTCATCTGTTCATAAATCAAAAGAGGTTTTTGGGCTTAATAAACATAATGTTTAAATTCGAAACTAGATGGAGTATTGAAGTTCAATCATTTCATTTGTTGTCTCTGGGACTTTTGTAAAGAAGAAAGAATTGAATATGAACATGTGATGATGTGCATGTGTCAAAAATATTCGGGCAAATATATATAAGTATCATATCATATATTAAATAACTTATAAAAAACTATGAAACTTTATTATGAGACATATATGCCCAACTTAAGTCAGCAAGTACTGTAACTGTCCTCATTAAGCTTCTGATGGTGGCGGATAGGGTCACAATCTTCTGGGAATTCAGGAGGGATTATACTGAAAAAAAATAATGATCAAATTAACTCAATAACAAAGTAAAGGAAAATGTAATAGTTCATGAATTGCTTGTCAGGTTTGAATAAATTAAGTAATTATACATACATGTAGATATATATGGGGCATATATATATATACAACAAGGTTTAAAATTGAAGCAATCAGATCAACAGCACTTAAATATATTTTGGTATGAAAATTGAAATAAAGGCCATGCCTAAATATATATATGGCGAAACACCAGTCTCATTTTTATTGTACCTCGGGAGTAATACAAACAGTTTTTTAAACAAAGGGACATAGCTCTATAATTGGGAGAGGACCCCCGATTTATATACTGTATTGTTTAAAAGGTATCACTTAAATTGGTGAAGTAATATGGAAGGAGTAGTGAATTTATTTTCTAAACAAAAGGAAAAATATTTCTATTAATATGGGAGTTGACTTTATATATAATTCACAAATGGTCAGTTAGAATGAAATGCTTATTAAGTATATTGGTGCAGTACTTTGAGAGGAATAGTGTAAACATGTCAAACGAGGGGACATAACTCTATAATGAAGGGAGGGAACATCGCTTTGTTTATGTTATTGCCATCCCCTCTTTGTTACAAATGCAAGTATCAGTAAAGTATTTTGACTGCGTCTGATGATGTAAATATGTTTAGGAACAATGAGAGGCCTACACACCCTAAATCTAGGATAATGTAATTAGCCATAATGTTTAGAATGCAAAGAAAAAAGATTGGGGCTCATATCATTGAAAGTGTTCAGCTGCAGACCCAGAATTTAGTTTGTATGTGCTAAGATAATATTGCTAAAATATGTACGACCACATCCCCTTTGCATGAGCTGGTGACCAAAAGTTAAATGAAAATTACCATCTGTGACGTCCATATCTTTCTGTTGGTTTAATGAAGGTCCTTCAGCATCTGAAGGGTCTGAATGAAAGAAAATCAAGAAATAAGTATATATCCTGCTGTTTCACATAATCAAACTGTTTGATTAACAGAGCAACGGCAAGTAGAAATGATGAGCAACAACACCACTGAATCCGGTACAAGATGTTATGTTTGATTTACATCCTACGATAAACAATCAAGAAAAATCTTGAACTTAAAGTGAAAGAATGACAATATTTCATATCAATAATGAATAGAGAGGTTAACAAGATTTCCCATATGGTAAACCAAAACAAAATAATTTCTTTATTTGTTATTAAATATCTACTCAAAAAATGAAGACACTGTGGCAAAGCAAATCAATGTTTGTTTTTTTGGAGTGTATTCTATAACAGGGGGTCGAGCGTCCGAGGTGTTATGCGCCAGGGAAATTAAAGGAGGGAGAAAAAAAGAACTCTACTAGACCCTAGATGAAATCTCACGCATTCTTGGAAATCCTTTCAGTCTGAACTTTTAAGATTTTTCAATGTGTATAGACATATATAACAACAGTTACACTATATTTTATTTAGGTAAGTCAGGAAGATTTAATTAAATCTCTGTTCTCTATTTATACCCTCACCCCTCTTCTCTCTCCCCCTCCACGAATCCTTGATTTCACTGTGATATGTTTCATCAATTTGTTTGTTTCTTAATGTACCTATATATCATCTTTCATGCCATCACATGACCTATTTGGAGAAGTCATCTATTATAAGTTTGAAAAACTTACTGACTTATCAATCATACTAATAAAATATTTTTGAACTTTTTTTTTATCAGGCTAAAATGTTCAAGAAGGCTTTTTTTCCTTTCCTTTTTTCTGATTGATACAGACAGTCCATAATGATCATAAAATAAAAATATTGAAAATATATGATAAAAAGAATATCTTGAAAATTTAAATGTACATATACATAATTAGATTATTATGTAACATGATGAAAATAACTAAGCAAGTACATGTCTGCTGTAATTATTGGAATAATATACATGAAGAAAAACTGTGATGACCTGCAATTAATTGAACCTGCAATTTTGAAGATATAGAGGGGTTTGACTGGTGTATAAAAAGAAAAAAAAATTTCATTGAAATATAAGTAATAATAATTATAATATTTCGATGGAGTCAATTGAGAAAAATCAAAAATCATAAACCATAAGCCAAAGCAAAATGTGAAAGAAAACAAGTAATTTTAACATTTAATGAAACATTATTTCACACACATTGTTTGTAGTAAGAATTAATTTCAAATATTGAACTCCCCTAAAACGTTTAAATAAATTCACTTAAAAAAGTTTTGACGATTATCAGCACGCTGAAATTTTGAAAACAATACAAACATTTAAAACGTCAAACTGTTTGTTGTATCACACCCCAAACTCCGAACGGATTCATAGAGACTTGTGTAGTCAAAAACATTGAAAACTTGCCTCAAAACTTCTAAAATTGGGTGCCGCGGCCCGGGGGTGCAGAAGCTATAGCTCGATTGTCACCGATGAGCTGAAAAACAATGAAGAATAATCTTTCATGAACATGACCAATTGGGGCGAAGAATTTGATCTATATTTTTGTCAAAACAATTAAAAGTTACATTGACGAAATTTTCACATGTAAACTTACGTAATGGCCGCCATGTTTGCCGGCGAGGTCTGGGATAAGTGAATCGATTTCGTCGCCGTTTGTGTAGAAAACACATTCTGTTCCGACTTCACCATTCAATGTCTTGTTCTCAGAGACTGGATACCGGAAAACTCCAGCATAACATGAAAATACTACCGTAAAATTGAAGCGTTTTGAGATCGACCAGGTTGTTTACATTCGCAGCATATAGGTCGTGGGTCAAAGTTGAATCAAATGATGAATAAATTTCCCGCTTTGTTGTGATTGGCTTATTTAATGGTATTGCATCATGGGAAAATAGTTGTTTACATACGAGGAATGACGATTATACTTTTCACGTCCTCGCGTTACTTTCCAGTCCCCTCCCCATTTTATCGTATTTGTGAATGATATAATTACTATATTAAGTGACAGAAAAAAACAGTATGACAAATAGGGGGCCTATAGACACGTTGTGTCGTACGCAATGAATCCGCGCGTTTTCTCCATTCTCAAATATACTTCCGGGTTATGGCTTCACATGGCTTCGGCGGACTCGGTATAAATGGCTCATTCACAATGCAATTAACTTGGAAATTAAAAGAGTCTCCTATCACATCAACAATATAACACTTATATATTGTTTGAAGCGCCGTCTAAATGTTGGCTGTTCGCCGACGAAAATACATCGACGTCGAAAAGAAAAACGAAGTCTTGCACAACGAAGCCAAACACGATTTTAACATTCCTACGATCTTTCCGGCACGTTTTCAAACATCAGTTCAAGAAATAGAAATACAAGGTATAAACACACGCTTGTAGTTACTACTTCACAGTTAAACAGTTTGCAGAGTATTTCGTAGCGTCTAAGACATGGCCGATTTTTTTAAACTTCCATTGTGTAGTTTAATTGTTTTCGTTTTACATTTTAATAAATATGTCACTAATATGTCGTTGAAATCTTTCAATTATGTCTTTCTAGCTGTTGGGACTGAAAGTTAAATGCAACAATGACTGAAACAGAAATGTGTTTTATGAATTTTCTGTTTTATATAAGACAGATACGTGGCTTTACATGTCTCTGAATTAGACCAGGTAAATTCACAGAGTTCAAGTTTATTTATTCATTCGTTTAGCTTGTTATATAATTTTTATTTTGCAAATGGCATTCAAAAAAGACATTTTGATGGTTAATTTTATATAAAAAATATCATTAAAAGTATGTCAAATCTGAAAAAAATAATTGAAAAGAACATATTTGAAGTGGGCAATTTTGCAGTATTGAGAACAAGTTCAAGTCCAAATGGGGCACATTTGAGGCACGCTAAAAATAATCAAAGTCTAAAAGTGGAACATGTGAAAAATCAGAGTCCAAATGGGGCACATTTGAGGCACATTGATAAAAATAGAGTTCAAATGGGGCACATTTAAGGCATGTGGAAGAAATCTTTAAGTCCTAATGGAGAACATTAAAAAAATCAAAGTCTAAATGGGGCACATTTGAGGCACATTGATAAAATTAGAGTCCAAATGGGGCACATTTGAGGCATGTGGAAGAGACCTAAGTCCAAATGGGGCACATTTGAGGCACATTTTTAAAATTAGAGTCCAAATGGGGCACATTTGAGGCACATTGACAAAATTAGAGTCCAAACGGGGCACATTTGAGGTATACTTTAAAAATACCCCAGAAGTAGAGGTACATTTTAGGCATGCCTAAAATGTACCTCGGGCCAAAGGTACATTTTAGGCATGAAAAAGGCATGAAAAAGGCATGCCTCAATGTACCTTTTTTTAGCCTGGGAATACACACAAAGCACTCCAGGGCTGTGGTAATACACAAAAGGCACCCCCGGGCTGTGGTAATACACATAAAGCACCCTGGGTTGTGGTAATACACATAAAGCACCCCAGGCTGTGGTAATACACACAAGGCAGCCTCCTGGTTGTGGTAATACACACAAAGCACTCCCGGGCTGTGGTAATACACACAAAGCACCCCCGGGTCGTGGTAATACACACAAAGCACCCCCAGGCTGTGGTTATGCACACAAAGCACCCTAAATTCTAATTTAATAAAAAAAAAAAAAACTAGGTAGAGAACAGACAGAAATGTACTGTGGGTAGGACCTCTGCTGTCAGAGCCTAAACACTGGTAACATTTCTATAAGGTGGCAGACCTGGGTTTAAAAGTTACATACTCCCCCAGTGTTTTAGCGCCAGACAGACTGGGCCTCCGGCCGGGTGGATATTTACCCACAATGCCTCCCCCTCCCCTGTGTAAACAAGCCCCTACTATCAGGTATAGATATTTATATAATGGCTGCCTTAGAATCTCTCAAACAGATACAATATAAAACACAACTACCTTAGAATTCACTTTGAAGACTCTTGAATTTTCACCCGAACATAAAATCAATGGTCTTTAGTTATTGATTTCCAAAGTGTGAATGTTAGTCTGTGTTTGTGCCCCTCCCTTTGATTAGAGGACAGTGTGTCCTCCTGGTTTGTAGACCACTTGTCGTTGAGACAGTGGTTATGTAGTACGGAGTTGAGAACTGACAGTTAAATATCTCTATAGTTCATTCTTAGTTCCTATTAAACATAGGTACAGTATAGTGTTGGTGTTATAAAGCTGGTTTATCAGAAAACAGGCCACACATGTAGCTGTTTTGTTTGTGGAACGCAATCGTACAAATATCCTGTTGATGTGAGACAGTTTGTCGTATACATTGTAATGTACGTGCCAGCTGGTTAACATGGTAACTACTAAAATTACTTGTTTTAACTATCATGCCTAACAATATATTAGGAGTGAGTGTAGCATCACTAAAAGGCTACATCTACTCACCATGACCAAAGAAGTAAGAATCACCAGAAACTGATGGAAGGAATACATCATGGGTTGTGGAGGCCAAATATTAAACAGTTTTCTTACTTAAATGTTTTTGAAACAACACTTCCATGGTAAATTTCATCCCATTGCCTACAGTTCTGTTCATCAAGATATCAGGGACTATGGTATAGACTGTTTAAATGTTTTAAGTCGAGGGTGCATCAGGAATGATCGTATTGACTGTTTAAATGTCTAAAGTCGAGGGTGCAAGCTGTTGAAATTTCCATCAGTGTGGGAGCATTACAATTTAGGTCTTTGCTTCTATAGGTACCTAGTATTTGTGTCTGGGTTGGAACTTGTTAAGTAGAAAATTGTATAAAATATGTGAATTACCAATAAGTTTCACTTAGTCTTTAGTTACCTTTGACCTTTAAGAAAGATTGAATGGCTTTGGCCTTTAGAGTGTTATGTCTAATGAATGACCTTGCATAGAATTGCGAGAATGCTCAAAAGGAGGTCAGTAGCTAAAAATGACTTTTCTATGATGTCTCTGAGGTTATTTAGCTGTTATGATTTTTTGTCAGCTGTCTTCAATTTGTAAGCATTTCTTTTAAACGACTTCTTCTCAAGAACCACAAAGTTTATTTCAACCAGAATTGTCCTTTGGTAATGGTTAAAATTTTAAATTGAATTTGAATTCAAATGTGTAATATAATAGTTCTGTTTCCTTTTGGGGGCCCATAAGGGGCAAATAAGTAATAAAATTTGAGGTTTGTCAAAAAAAAAAATTTGTAAGGAACCAGTAGTCTAATGCTAATGCCTTGAAAGGCTACAAAGATTTTTGAGAACAAAACCAATATCCAAGGTCACAGGGGTGAAATTTTGAATAGTGAAATAAATTTCTTCTAAAGAGCCAAAAGGCCCACATTCATGATAATTGTCCAGCAGTTGCTGATATATAGTGTAAGGAAGTTTGCAAAGTGAAATGCAACTTAAATCAGGTGAGCATTTTGTATGCTTCAGCCTTTTGTACTGTTCAAGGGAAACATTTTCTTCTAAAGAAACAAAAGTGCCAAGATTCTACAGATTCTCTCTCTCCCACTTTTGTTGTTGCATGCTAGCTGTTACAAACATCTATTCTTTTCAATTTTTACAACTTTCTAGTATCTCTATCAAAGGTTTCTGTCTTTTCATGCTCTTCAGTAATATGCTTTATTTAGTGCAAAACATTTCATGACTGTGGCCATTAAGACCTTCAGCTGTTTCAATGTTATTTCTACATCAGCAAAATATTTAGAGAAATGCTCTTAAAATAGGATGAAGTTCAGTTTTTGACAAACTTCTGTAAGTGTTTTCACCTTTATAATACTCCCTACACCTTAAAATGTCTGTTTGCTTAGAGACTGCACCTTTATATAACTCCCTACACCTTAAAGTGTCTGTTTGATTAGAGACTACACCTTTATATAACTACCTACACCTTAAAATGTCTGTTTGATCCGCGCCTTCACCTTTATATAACTCCCTACACCTTAACATGTCTGTTTGATTAGAGACTACACCTCTATATAACTCGATCCCTACACCTTAAAATGTCTGTTTGCTTAGAGACTGCACCTTTATATAACTCCCTACTCCTTAAAATGTCTGTTTGATTAGAGTCTACACCTTTATATAACTCCCTACAACTTAAAATGTCTGTTTGCTTAGAGACTGCACCTTTATATAACTCCCTACACCTTAAAGTGTCTGTTTGATTAGAGACTACACCTTTAAATAAATCCCTACACCTTAAAATGTCTGTTTTATTAGAGACTACACCTTTATATAACTCCTTACACCTTAAAATGTCTGTTTGATCCGATTCTTCTCTTTTATATAACTCCCTACACCTTAAAGTGTCTGTTTGATTAGAGACTACACCTTTATATAACTCCTACCCCTTAAAATGTCTGTTTGATTAGAGTCTACACCTTTATATAACTCCCTACACCTTAACATGTCTGTTTGATTAGAGACTACACCTTTATATAACTCGATCCCTAAACCTTAAAATGTCTGTTTGATCCGATTCTTCTCTTTTATATAACTCCCTACACCTTAAAGTGTCTGTTTGATTAGAGACTACACCTTTAAATAAATCCCTACACCTTAAAATGTCTGTTTTATTAGAGACTACACCTTTATATAACTCCCTACAACTTAAAATGTCTGTTTGCTTAGAGACTGCACCTTTATATAACTCCCTACACCTTAACATGTCTGTTTGATTAGAGACTACACCTCTATATAACTCGATCCCTACACCTTAAAATGTCTGTTTAATTAGAGACTACACCTTTATATAACTACCTACACCTTAAAATGTCTGTTTGATTAGAGTCTACACCTTTATATAACTCCCTACAACTTAAAATGTCTGTTTGCTTAGAGACTGCACCTTTATATAACTCCCTACACCTCAAAATGTCTGTTTGATCAGAGACTACACCTTTATATAACTCCTACCCCTTAAAATGTCTGTTTGATTAGAGTCTACACCTTTATATAACTCCCTACAACTTAAAATGTCTGTTTGCTTAGAGACTGCACCTTTATATAACCCCCTACACCTTAAAATGTCTGTTTGACATCAGCAAAATATTTAGAGAAATGCTCTTAAAATAGGATGAAGTTCAGTTCTTGACAAACTTCTGTAAGTGTTTTCACCTTTATAATGCTCCCTACACCTTAAAATGTCTGTTTTATTAGAGACTACACCTTTATATAACTCCCTATACCTTAAAATGTCTGTTTGATTAGAGTCTACACCTTTATATAACTCCCTACACCTTAAAGTGTCTGTTTGATTAGAGACTACACCTTTATATAACTCCCGACACCTTAAAATGTCTGTTTGCTTAGAGACTGCACCTTTATATAACTCCCTACACCTCAAAATGTCTGTTTGATCAGAGACTACACCTTTATATAACTCCCGACACCTTAAAATGTCTGTTTGCTTAGAGACTGCACCTTTATATAACTCCCTACACCTCAAAATGTCTGTTTGATCAGAGACTACCGCTTTATATAACTCCCTACACCTTAACATGTCTGTTTGATTAGAGACTACACCTTTAAATAAATCCCTACACCTTAAAATGTCTGTTTGCTTAGAGACTGCACCTTTATATAACCCCCTACACCTTAAAATGTCTGTTTGCTTAGAGACTGCACCTTTATATAACCCCCTACACCTTAAAATGTCTGTTTGCTTAGAGACTGCACCTTTATATAACTCCCTACACCTCAAAATGTCTGTTTGATCAGAGACTACCGCTTTATATAACTCCCTACACCTTAACATGTCTGTTTGATTAGAGACTACACCTTTATATAACTCGATCCCTACACCTAAAAATGTCTGTTTGATTAGAGACTACACCTTTATATAACTCGATCCCTACACCTTAAAATGTCTGTTTGATCCGAGACTTCACCTTTATATAACTCCCTACACCTTAAAATGTCTGTTTGATTAGAGACTACACCTTTAAATAACTCCCTACACCTTAAAATGTCTGTTTGATTAGAGACTACTCCTTTATATAACTCCCTATACCTTAAAATGTCTGTTTGATCAGAGACTTCACCTTTATATAACTCCCTATACCTTAAAATGTCTGTTTGATCACAAGGCTTTAGGCAGCACTTAAAGGAAACATGTTATTTTCTCTTCTTTTACTTTTAGACTGAAATTGTTGATAGAGATACATGCAATTTGAAAACCAAGGAATATTCAAAAAGAACCACTTACAGCCAGGTCAAGGCCACATCATTGTAATGAGAACGAACTGTGTTGATATTGAATAACCCTGTGGAGGCGAGGGATCCTCAATCCATACTTAGAGGTAGCAATGTGTCAGTATACACACTGAGATGAAGTTACCCTGTTAGTTGTTGAAGAATTTCAAATTGATTGTGCTAATATTCCGATATTTAAGTTTTGAAAAAATATATTCAAAAGGATCCATAGCACATTATTTAATGGTTTATGCAATTCTTCTACTTGTTAGGTCTTCTTGCAAATTTGTCATGTTTGAATTAAGTTGACAGTTACAAAAACTCTTTCAGAAAGGTTGTAACCCACCACCTCAATTTCATGTAAACTATCTGGTGTTTGTCCATTATACAACCGTTACAAATCAACCTTGTAGAAACCAAAGCCATGGCCATTATACAACCGCAAAACAAAGACTTGTAGAATACAAAGCCATGGCCATTATATAACCGATAATCAGACTTTTATTAGTGTTAGTCATGGCCATTATATAACCGATAATCAGACTTTTAGAAGTGTAGGCCATGGCCATTATATAACTGATAATCAGACTTTTAGAAGTCTAAGCCATGGCCATTATACAACCGATCATCAGACTTTTAGAAGTGTAAGCCATGGCCATTATGTAACCGATAATCAGACTTTTAGAAGTGTAAGCCATGGCCTTTATACAACCGATAATCAGACTTTTAGAAGTCTTAGCCATGCATGGCCAGTATACAACCGATAATCAGACTTTTAGAAGTCTTAGCCATGCACGGCCATTATACAACCGATAATCAGACCTTTAGAAGTGTAAGCCATGGCCATTATACAACCGATCACCAGACTTTTAGAAGTGTAAGCCATGGCCTTTATACAACCATTAATTAGACTTTTAGAAGTCTCAGCCATGGCCATTATATAAACGATAATCAGACTTTTAGAAGTGTAAGCCATGGCCTTTATACAACCATTAATTAGACTTTTAGAAGTCTCAGCCATGGCCATTATACAACCGATAATCAGACTTTTAGAAGTCTTAGCCATGGCCATTATACAACCGATAATCAGACTTTTAGAAGTCT